>NC_141551.1:76802500-76920000 GCF_021556685.1 Rattus norvegicus
TACTGTTCCTGCCTTGGTTACAAGCCCAAAATATCATTTTCCTATGTCATAAGCACGTGATATATCGCCTGCCTGGGTCAATGCCACCAGCCCATCTTATTGCATCTGCCTATGTCACATCACCAAGCTATGGCATCATCCTGTGTTACAAGCATACGCTATGGTTATCAGGCTGTCATACACATAGATGAAGTAAGCTACCATCATAGGAATCTGAGTGATGGCCATGTCTTCAATCCAGGCTAGTGCATCTGCTGAAGTCACAAACTCAGGCTAATACAATTGCCTATCTGTAGCCCAGACTATGGCACCTATTTATGTCACAAACCCAAATTATTGCACCTGTGTATCTAACAAGCTCAGATTTTGGCCTTTGCTAATGTCATCACCCCTGAATACAACAACTGCTCATGTCATAAACCCAGGCTGGTGAATCTTCCTGTATCATAAATCAGGGTATATCATTTGCCCATTTCACAAGCTCAAGCTAACTCATCGGACATGTCATAAACCCGGACTATTGCATCTGCCTGGGCCAAACCTGGGCCATCACATCTATCCATGCCACAGTTCCAGGCTTCTGCGTCTGCTTACATCACAAGCCCAGGTTACGGCATCGGCTCACGTCACAAGACAAGTCTATTATATCTGCCTACGTCCAAGACCAGGCTGCTCCATTTGCAAAGCTCTGACCCCAGTTATTATGCCATCTGCCCATGTCATTAGTCCAGGATACAGCATCAACATAGGTAATGGGCTCAGACAATGACATCAGCGTATGTGATGGGCCCAGGCAATTGTATCTTCTGCTTCTCACATTAACTCAGGCTATTACATCTGCACAGCATAACCCAGGGCAAGCCATCAGTTCGAGTCAAAGGGCCAGGCTAACGCAACAGCCTATGTCGCATGCCCAAGTGTTTGGATCTTCTGTGTCACAAGTCCAGATAACAGTACCTACCTTTGTCACAAGACTAGACTGTAGTGGATGCCTATGTTTCAAATCAGCTTATGGCATCAGCATATATCAGAAGCCCAGATTATTGCATCTGTCCACGTCACAAGCCCAGACTATGACATCTTACAATGTTCCAAGCTCACACGATGACAGTTTACACGCCCTGCACATGCCATAAGCACATATGACACGTGCCTATGTTAGAAGCCCATGCTATTGAACCTGTCCATACCATAAGCCTATATTATTGCATCTGTCCATGTCACAAGCTCAGGTTATTGGTTTGTCTATATCATAATTGCAGGCTATGGCATCCGCCTATCTAGCAAACCAGGCTGTTGCATCTGCAGTGTCATGAGGCCATAGTGCAAAGGCATCGATCTACACTACAAGGCCAGGCTATTTCACCTGCGTATGGCTCAATCCTAGGCACTAAGTCACTAACTCAGACAACTACCCTTGCCTACACCACAAGCCCAGAAAGTGGTACCTGCCTATGCCAAAGACCAGGTGATTATGGTGTCTGCCTGTAACATTAGCACAGGCTACTGTATATGTCCTGTCTAAGCTCAGACTTAGAACATCTACTACATCACAGGCCCAGGCCAACGGAACTGCCTGTGTCATAAGATCAGGCTTTGATGCCTGCCTCCACCACAGGGCCAATCTAAAGAACCTGCCTATATCAGTCTAGACTTGGACCTGCCTATGCCATGAGCCCGGGCTATGGCATCTGTCTAGATTACAGACCCAGCACATTCTTTCTGCCAAGTCGCAAGCCAAGGGTATGCACCTGTCTACGCCACAAGCCAACACAGACAGTCTACTGCATCAGCCTCTGTCTCAAACCAGTGTGAGGTATGTGTCTGCATTCATGAGCCCGTCCTAATGCGTCTGCCTATTGTACGTGCCCATATCACGACCTTCCTTGCTTCTTACTGACTTGGGCACCCAGACAGTTGGGCTGAAGGCCCTGTTGACCTCCAGAGTAGAAGACTATATTCTATCTTTTCGGAAGTTCACATTTAAAACTGTTTCCTTCACCTATCAGAAACTGGTCCTTTATCAAAGGTGACCCCTGCTTGAATTGTTCCTAGTTTACAGGTCTGATTGGAGTTTTATATATTTTTTGCAACTCTCATAAATGTTTGTAGTTTATTTTGATTTTAGTCACCCCTCCCACATCACTTTCTCCCTACTACCTCACAATTCATCCCTGAGCCACCTCCTTCTAATCTCCTCCTTCTCCTTCTCCTTCTGCTTCTCCTTCTCCTTCTCCTTCTCCTTCTCCTTCTCCTTCTCCTTCTCCTTCTCCTTCTGCTTCTTCTTCTTCTTCTTCTTCTTCTTCTTCTTCTTCTTCTTCTTCTTCTTCTTCTTCTTCTTCTTCTTCTCATTATTATTATTATTATTATTATTAATTAGTTATTACCCTGATCTATTAGTGCTATTGATATATGTATGGATGT
This sequence comes from Rattus norvegicus, assembly GCF_021556685.1. NCBI lineage: Eukaryota > Metazoa > Chordata > Mammalia > Rodentia > Muridae > Rattus > Rattus norvegicus. Next base: position 76,804,925 of record NC_141551.1, read on the forward strand.
AGAACCACGCACCAGGGTATGACCAACTACCAATTGCCACATCCACAAATGGTGATTTTCCTTCCCCTAGAAGTCACCAGTTGCCCAAAGTTCCTCTACAGGCCTGGGCCTCAGCACCCTCTTTCCTTCCAAGCTGTATTTTTTTAATTGGGCATCTCTAGAGGCAATTACTTTAAATTTGCAAGAAACACACATAGCTTCCTATTTTATTTTGAGAGAAGACAGAAAATGATCGTTCTCCTAATTTCTTTCAGAAAATAAAACCCTGAGTGCAAAATTCTGAAAAAAAAATCTTTGAAAATTACAGATACTCCCACAGGCCAGGCTCACTCACTGTAAAATTTAGGAGGAAGCTGAAGTAGGCTGCGGCCTACAGTTTAACTGTAGGAACGAGAATGGTGCAGAGAGGGTTTGCTCAAGGGGTCTTTATAAGAAAGCTTGGGTCAAAAAGCACAAGTATCGTCTCTGAGTCTTGAGTAAAACTCCACATTCATTATGGCTGGTGACCCCCGATGAACTGAGAGCATGGAGTAGCATCTAGAAATCCTAGAGTCTGAGGAATGGAAACATAAGTCTTTCAGCCACAATAACCCTAAAAGGAAAAAAATGAATGTTTTCCCCATGAGGGTGGAGAAGAGGCATCAGGACACTTCTTTAAGGCAGTTTCCTCTCCGTGACACTACTGATGCTTTGGGCTGAATAGGTGTCTGCAGTAAGGCTTCCTCGGGGAACATAAAATGAGGAGTGGCCTTCCCAGTTCCCACACACAGCACTACAACTGGAACAACTAGCAACACCCCGCGGATGTGACCAAATGTCCACAGGTGGAGATATAGAACCCTAAGAAAACACCCACGTTCAAAACTGCAGCACCAGGAGGAGTCCAGCAACAGTGGGAACCGTAGAATCGGAACTACAGCCTGTGAGCCAGGGGAGTGACTTCAGCGTGGCTCGATGGGAAATCGTGCAGAGCACAGCTGTCCTGGTGGGCAACTATGAGCTGCTGCATTTAGTCTACTGCTCCACTCCTGAGACTCATAAAAGAGGTCACCAGACTGAATCCAGGGACCTACCCTCACCATGTGCTCTTTACTTCAGAAACAATGGGGGTCACTCAAGCTAGAGCACCACAAGGCCAGAGGAGCTCTCCTAGGGTGCTTGTCACAGGCAAGGAGACTTGAGGGGTGTAGGGGCTAAAGTCACAGTGTGTGTGAGTGTGGTTCCTGCCATGATTTCCCCTGCTTCCTCACATACAAGCACTAACGTCACTAGGTAGGACCCACCCTGTGGGGAATCATGAACCCGATTCGTGATAGTATACTTTACTGGTCTTAGGATCTTCCCCCTACCACCTGCTTTTGCTTAGAATGGCAAAGCACCCGGTTGCTTGAATTCATGCATCCATTTCTAAAGCTCTCCCTGCATTGAGACTACCCACACTGCTCCAGTGAGTCAAAGCCAGACTGACCGTGACAATGGAGAACTGCTGAGGAGAATGAGGCGCTTGGGTAGAGAGAGGCTCACTCCCACCTTTCTATGCACAAACCCTACTGTTTGGCAACCCGAATGAAACATGTGACTTATCTTCCCACGTGACATGTTTCTGATGGAGGAACAAGTGTGTTTATCACCTTCTAAGGACAAACGGGCTCTGAGGTTCTTTTCTACCACATTTGCCAAGTTGTCCTAGGCACTGTGCCACATCCTGTCTTGGGTAAGGGACGGAACATGAGCCCCGAGTTCTTATGGTTCTGGAAGCTAGAGATGGTGGCAAGAGTAGAGGTCCTCTCTGTCCCATGCTGTCTACACTCCACCCATTTGAGGACACGATGTACTTTGAAGAGTGACAGAGAGCCACGCCCTTAAGGAGCCAAGCATCATGAGGTCTGTACTATAAGGAGCAGAGCGAGGCATCCTCAGTTCTCTTGAGATGGCTGTGGGAAGGCAGTTGCACACAGAGTTCACTTTCAGGCACTGGGTCAGGAGAGAGTTTGGCATCTCACAAGAAAACCTTTCCCTCGGGTGCGGGGTTTCAGCTCTTGCACATATTCATGCTAGTCTTCTGAAATAAGGGGCATGTTACCTGATCCAGCATCCAGTTCCTTTGCCTTAGGAAAAGTGTGCGCATGTGTGCTCTCTGCATTCCTTCATGCTCTGTCCTCTCTTCCTCTAGACTGTCTGTCTGTCTGTCTTTTTGTCTTTCTTTCTTTCTCTTTCTTTCTTTCTTTCTTTCTTTCTTTCTTTCTTTCTTTCCTTCCTTCTTTCTTTCTTTCTTTTTCTATTCCTTCCTTCCTGTCTGCCTGCCTTCTGTCCTGTCCTTCCTTCCTTCTTTCCTTCCTTCCTGTCCGTCTGCCTGCCTTCCATCCTTCCTCCCTTCCTCCCTCCCTTCCTTCCTTCCTTCCTTCCTCCCTTCCTTCCTTCCTTCCTTCCTTCCTTCCTTCCTTCTTTCCTTCCTTCCTTCCTGTTCTCCTTCTCCTTAATCCCCACAGATCTCATATCTGTGGGTTAAAACATTACTGTGTAGATAAAGTCTTTCACAGGAACTGTTTCATGCTCCAACACAGTATTCCTTTAGACAAGTTTTCCCTGGGGACATGTGTAAGTGTCCAAAGAAGTTGCATTTTCTTGTATGTTCCATTATGAAGCCAAATCCCATAGGCGCATCTGACTATGCACACAATCATTTGGATTCATGATTATCTATTTTAGACAAACCTAAACTTGGGAATTTCGATGGATGTTGGCTTTTTATTCCAGCAAGAGCGTAGATGAGAATGTGTTCAAAACATACTCCATATTGTCTCTTCGTGACCATTTTGAAAGTTTCAGATTGAGAGATATTTGTGAAATACAGCATACATTATTCACTGCTTCTTATTTTAAAGATTTATTTATATTGGTGTTTTTGCCTGCATATGTGTCTCTGTTTCATTTGTATGTAGTTCCTGAGGAGGCTACAGGGAGTAGTCAGAGCCCCTTGGACTGGGATTAAAGACATTTATAGCCACCACATGGGTACTAGAATCTGAACCTCGGTCCTCTGGAAGAGCAAGTGATGTTATTTACTACCGAGCCATCTCTTCAACATACCCGTGGCTTCTTTTTTCTTAAAAAAATATAACATTGATTTTCTTAAATTTCCACTGAAGTCTCTAATCATTTGTGGCTTGATATAAAATCGTCTTTGATCCTAAAATAGCAATCCTATATTATCATGACAGAGAATTTATTTATGGACACATGCCTAAGACATCTTAATAAAGACCCTACGTTTATCATCTCATAGCTGCTGAGGCCAATGGTTATCTTGTTTTCCTCTTGCTCTGTTTACCCAAGTACTTTTCATTTCTGCAGTGCCTGCCCTTATTTTGAAGCAGTCCTTCTACGGTTTCTAAATGCAGTCATTTGAAAAACCATGTGCTTTTCTTTGGCCTTTATTGAGTACTATATAGGTTTATATTTACCTGAAACAATATATTTGTCTAATGTAATACAGTTAGAAAGGCAATTCAGTTGGATTCCAATGATCTCAAGCAGGTTTCCAAGGAAAATCAAAGGGTGAAGTAGCCTGACCCCAGGTCAGAAGGCTGTAGACGCTCCATGACAACTCGCTAGGGTAGAAAATGGGACACCCTCACGTCAGGGGAAGTTCATCCTGCATCTCAGTAAGTCACCCTCTTACCTTGTGTCATCCTAGCTTCCAGGACTGTAAAGGCATCTGGAACCCAGAGTCCAAACAAGACATGGATCATCCCTGAGACTTACATCCATTGACTTGGAAAATATTTGGTCACTACTTGCGAGATGATTTCAATGGGCTGATATCTTACCTGTCTGTTTACCTCATACTGGTATGCATATAGTCAATAAGCAGAGTTGCTATGGTCTCCACTTTGTGAATAAAGAGACAGAAGGTCAGAGAAGCTGAGAGCATTGTCTTTGTCTCTACGAAGCTGAGACTGGAACAGAAGGAGAGGCTTCCCCAGCAGCATCCCCTGGATGCTCCGGTTAAAGCCGTCCTAGCATCTGGTAGTAGAATGAATATGTGATCACGCATTGGAGAGCCATGGCTGCAGACGACATAGTGCCCAAGGACACTGACGATGGGATGTGGTTTGAGGCTTGGTGCCACAATTTTTAGGACCTCCTGTTGGGAATTTTCTATTTTTATGTGTATAATATATATACACATATAATACATATGTGTATTATATATTTAATATATATATAATTTAATATATATCCTCTATATGTATGTCTGTGTGTCTACATATATGCCTGTGTAAATGCATGCGAATATGTGCATACATGCATGCATATATGCTTGTGTGTGTGCCTATATATATAAGTGTGTGAATGCAAGTGTGCATGCATGCACGTGTGTGCATGTGTATGTGTGTATGTGCTGTGCTGTACTATGTGCATGCTTGTCTGTGTGAGTGTGTTGTGTGCATGCATGCCTGCCTGCATGCATGCGGGTATATGTGTGTATGTGTGTGTGGTGTGGTTTGTGTGTATGTTTGTGTGTGTACCTATGTGTGTGTGCATGTGTGTGTGGTATGTGTGTGGTATGTGTGTGTATTGTGAGGTATGTGTATGGTGTATGTTGTGTGATATGTGTGTGTATGGTGTGTGTGTATGTGTGTGTGTGCGCATGGGTGTGTGGTGTGGTTTATGTATCTGTGTGTGTGTGTGACCGTGTGTGTGTGTATGTGTGTGTATGGTGTGTGTGTGTTGTGTGGTATGTGTGTGTATGGTGTGTGTGTATGGTGTGTGTGTGTTGTGTGCTGTGCTGTACTATGTGCATGCTTGACTCTGTGTGTGTGTGTGTGTGTGTATGTATGTGTGTGTAGGTGTGCATGAATGCCTGCCTGCATGTGTGTGTGTGTGCCTGTGTGTATGTGTGTATGTGTGTGTGTATGTAGGCTAGGTTAGAGGTTGACATTAAATGTCTTCCCAAGTTGCACTCCTAGTTTTTAAGTCAGGGTCTTACTAGACTTGGAGCTCATGGACTCCACTAGTCCTGCTAGCCAATGAACTGTTTGGCTGTGTCCACTTCCTCCTCACTTGCACTTGGTCACAGGCACCAGCTGCCACACCTGCCTTTCTGCACGGCTGTTTCCATTTGAGCTTGGCTCTCAAGATTTAAGCAGTTGATCCTTTTCCACAGCCCTGTGTGTTTCTCCTGCAAATGTGGTGAGAATTTGTGATATTACTGTTACCTGCTGATTCAGAAATATACGGTGAGAAAACAGAAAACCATCGTCTGTGTTAATGGGCAGAATTGCAGATTAAAATGCTTTTCACATAGTTTATCATGAATCACAAAAGCATACATGGGAACACATCCCTAACATGTGAGTAAATCGACCAGGAGGGCCGTCAGTCTGTTCCCTTCATCCTCTTTTTCCTTACTCTGTGGACATGATCCTTCACCACAGCACAGGCAGCCAAGTCACCTTCCCAGGATGCTCCTCTCTCGCAGGCTTGCTTCCCTGCTCTTTGGTTTGTGCTTCTGCTCTCTGTCAGGTGATTGTCATGTGCTTTGAAGACTGCAGGCATTTTATCGGCTTCATAATTATTCTGTGTGTGGTGTTAGCTTAGTTTATATCTTTGTATATGCTTATTTTATGCTCTTTAAGAAGCAATAAAGCTGAGTTGTGTATGGTTCCCTATGATAAAGAAGGTCTTAGGGAAGAGTAAAGACCCTATTGTCTTGGCTTGCTCCCTGGGAAAGTAGCATTTGCCCTCTCTGCCAGCTTCAGAAGGGACTAAGATATGCATGGCTGAGTAGACCTTCAAGGTCCACTATGCGAGGGGAGGGAGAGGCCAGGTGCTCAAGCTTCATGGGTTTGGTGAAGGGAGAGCCACTAGGAGGCAGAGATTGGGAAGAAAGTCAGGAGACAATGTTTTCTAACTCCAAGATCAAGACAGTTCACTTGCCCACGTGGTAGATAACTAAAATCAAATAAGAGACAGGCACACATGTCTATGAAGGCCATTCCGGGAAGGTTACACCAAGAAGGGAAGACTAGGTCTAAGTACAAGGCACCATCCCGCAGCCTGAACTCCTAAGCTGAGTAGAAAGTTGAGACGTATCTGAGCACCAGCGTCCATCCGTCTCTGCTTCCTGTCTCAAGACACAGTGTGAGCAGCTGCCCGCCCTCATTTCATGCTTCCCCTGCGGTGGCACACAGGCAGGACCCTTAAGTGGTGAGCCCACACAACCCTCCCTCAAGTTGGTTTTTGCCAGGTTTTGTCTCACAGCACGGAGTCAAGTAACTAACGAAGACATGCGGGATGGTTTTGCAGAGACAATAGTAGAGAGGAATTTGAAAGATGCTCAAACATCCTGAGATGCAGAAACGGAGAACACAGCCCTGACGAAGTGAGAATGAAACCCAAAACCAAAGGTTGAGTTAGGGAGCTTGAGGTGAGGAAACAACCCAGAAAAGAGTAAAGGCCGGAGAATCTTTCTCGTAACTACCAACAGCAGGGGAGAGATGGCCAGGGGTCCTCATGTGCACTGAGGAGCTTGGCTGGAACCACGCAGCTGAGCAATGGGGCGGGCTGGCAGATGAAGTGGTCCTCCAGGTGCCGGCAAAGGCAGTGTTTTGGGAAGGAGCTAAAACCAGCCAGGAGTCAATTGCTAAAGAGTGAGGTAGCACGTGGAGAGGCAGGTGTCCTTGATTTAGGATCCCGGGTGTACCACCATGCCAGGTCCAGGGATGCTGCCCTCCATCTCTCTGGGCTGCATCCTCCTTGACAACGTGGACTTAGATCACCCTCACGTCTCGCTAAGCTCAGTGTGAAGCTTCTTTGAGCTGCTTCTCATTTCCTGCAAGTCTCACTCAAGCTAGGACGCTTTGTCAAATGTCAACCTATCCTTGGGTCTTATCTGATACCATAGCTTTGCAAAAAAGCACCCTATAAGAAAATCTGAGTGGATGGCTAGAGATTGAGGCTTTTTGTTTTCAAATTTACTCAGAGCACATTTCTGCGTTACGCTATTAACACTAAGACTCAGGAGGAAGTCAGAACCTGAAAGTGGCTCATACCTATAATCTCAGTGCTACATAAGCAAGAGGCTTGCTATGAGTTCAAGGCTAGAATGCACTAGAGTGGAGAGGTTATGTCAGAAATTGCCCAAAATGATAACTCACAGAACCCAGAAGGAAAACATGGTGGTAATAAATGACCTGTGCAGCATTTGGTCTGGGTGGTCTCTTCTGTGGTACTTTTCTTGAAAACACCAAGTTTGCATGGGTGGGAGGCTTTCCATCTCTCTCTGTGCCTCTGGAGACTGGTGGCTGTCCCTGCTGCAACTGTCCCCTGCTACAACTATAGATGCAGAGGATTTCTAAAGTGGAGCCCGGTCTCTAGATGGTCCCTCAACCCTCTGTGACAGGGGGGCTCCTAGATCAGCCATGCAGGGACCTTTCCCCTGGCTCACTCATGCTCTACAAGCCTGCAAGGAATGTCTAGAGAGTTCTCATAGAGATGGGAATGAAAGGCAAAGGCAATCATAGCCCATGGCTAGAAGTGAGGAACTGGCTTCCAGGGGTGATGATGTCCAAGTAAACAGGGGTTTGTCCCAAAGTCAGTCAGAAGAGTCGCCAGGGTCCATGCTTGGGTGAGCCAGGGTGGAGTCTTTGCAAGCAGGAAGAATTCGTGTCCTGTGAGCAGCACCCCTCTGCTAACAGCTAACAAAATATTCATCTTCCTCCTTTTCACCTAGCTCAGAATAGTTTTTAAATTCTCTGATTACAAAATATTCTCCTGAGAGATAATGAATGATTGAAAGGAACTTCTTCCACTTAAAGGTACCCACTGCCAGCATCATGCGCCAGATCATGTAACCTGTTTCTCAGTGCGGATTTTGACATGTTGACAAGTCATTATTTCCCGTGGCGCTTTCCTGCGTTGGTAGTGATGTCCTCAGGGTGTAAACATCTGTGTGAGTGTGTGTGCATGTGTGTGTATTTGTATATGTATGTGTCTGTGTGTCTGTGTGTATGAGTGTGTGTCTGTGTATATGTGTATGTATATGTGTGTATGTGTGTATGTGTATATATGTGTGTATGTGTGTATATGTGTGTATGTATGTGTATGTATATATGTATATGTGTATATGTGTGTATATATGTGTATGTATGTGTATATTTATATGTGTATATGTATATGTGTGTATGTATGTGTATGTGTATATTTATATGTGTATATGTGTATGTGTATATGTGTGTATGTATGTGTATGTGTATATTTATATGTGTATATGTGTATGTGTATATGTGTGTATGTATGTGTTTGTATGTGTGTATCTGTGCATACATCTGTAGAGGCAAGAGGTTGATACTGCCTGCCTTCCTCTATCTCCGTCCACCTTACGTTTTGAAACAAGTTCTTTTGCTGAACCTGGTATTCATCTCTTTTGCTAGGTGGATCGTAAGCTCAAAGGCTCACCTGTGTGGGCCTGCCCAGTGCTGGAACTATGGGCACACGCTTCCACACTTGACATTTCAACTGGGGTTCAAGGTATCAAACTTATTATAACCTGTGCCACGTGCTTTCATGGGTAAGTACTTCACCCGCTGAGCTGGCTATCCTCCAAGTCCCCTGCACTTTTACTGTCTTAAAATATCACAAGCAGAACTCATGCAATGGTGTGTCAAGCTGTAGGTGAGGTGTCTTTTCTAGCAGGGCTCTAGTGGTGGGAAAAGACGGGTATGTCCTGTGTGGTTTGGTGGAGGTCCCCATTGTCACAGCCTTTGAAGAATACCTGACCACGTGACCATTGTGAGACCAAATAGCTCATATACAATTAAAGTCAATTAAACATGATTGATCTGTGCAGCTAGGAAGTAACTAAGCACCAAGAACGACTTGACTCGGGCTTAAATTTAGATCTTGCGAGTGGAAGTGGGCCAATGGGAAGGCTGCTGCAGAAACGGAGGAGGTGGAACAAAGCCGCCCCAGGACTCTGCGGCATCCATAGCTAAGCAGTGTGAGCGATTGGGACACCAAGTAAATGAAATTGACGGGTCTTAACAACGAAATCGAAGTCTGAATAGGACAACAAATCAAAGCCCGATGTCATGCTGCTGAAATTCCACACCTCAGACACCCAGGACCCTCATTGTTTGGGGAAAAGAAAGCAGCAACAAAAACAAAAGCAGCCATTCTCTACTCCTAACGTCATCTTTCCTGAGGCGGGCTGTTGTGTCCGCATCAGATTATCACGCATTCGGGAGATAGAATTGCTCTGAAGGTAAAGCCGTGTGATGATTCACAGGAACCTCGTGTCTCCGGTGGGCCCGATTGTGAATTAGATATGTATCCACCCCCCTTTCACCTTGAATAACGGAGCCTTCTATTCCCCCACTTGCCTTTTAGGAACAGGGAAAATAAAGAGTTCATCTTCTCTCTCTCCTTCCATTGTACCTTGGAGCGGTGTGTGTGTGTGTGTGTGTGTGTGTGTGTGTGTGTGTGTGTGTGCACTTCCCACATGTATGCAACTATGCTCACCAGTGCTGTGAAAGCTAGGAACTGGCATCTTTCTCAATTGTTCTCCACCTGTTCTTTGAGATAGGCTGTCTCAACAAACTTAGAGTTTTCCCTTTCAGGAATCTAGACTGGCTAGTGAATCTCAGAGATGTGTCTGCACAAGCTCCCCACAGCGCCGAGGTTACAGGTTTGCACTGCCACACCCAGTCCAGCATCTGAACTCAGCTCTTCCTCCTTGAGCTACAGATACTTTAGTTACCGAGCTCTCTCCCCGGCCCCCACAATGCTTGAGATTTTATTTTCACAAGCTCATAGGTGGGAGAGTTGGAGTCCGTTCCCAGAGGAAACGGAGCCTGCACTTCTCAGAGCAGTGTTGTGAATACAGCCTGCTTCCTCCTCTCTGTTTATAGTGTGATGGAGAAAGAAAATGGGAAGGCTTACTCAACAAAAGGGATGAGGCTCTTGAATTTATTTATATGCATATATGTATATATGTATGTATGTATAGATACAGAGCTCATGTATATTTCATATTTCTCTATCTCATATATCCCATTGAGATTGCAATCATAGTAGAAGGAATAGGCCTGCAGCACAGAACACTCTGGAGAAACTGAGGGCAACTGGTCACCCATTTTCCAGGCCTCAAGTAGATAGGATGCCAGGACATCAGTCACAGAGGTCATCTGTGGGACTTGGGAACTATCAAGGTTACAAGTGCCAGCAGCCCAGGCACATACCTGCCTCCCAGCAGGGCCATGGAATTGGGTGGTGAGGTAAGACTTGTGGAGCAGAGTCTCCAGCATGATTTGCAATGGTGTCGATGGGGAGCTGCCTGGTTCTAGACTTTTATCCAACGGGAGCACTGCTTAGTGTAGGAGGAGCCAAGAGAGCAAGGATGAAGCATGAGTGTGTGAAGTGTGAGTGTGTGAAGCATGTGTGAAGCGTGAGTGTGTGAAGCATGAGTGTGTAAAGCATGAGTGTGTGAAGCATGAGTGTGTGAAGCATGTGTGAAGTGTGAGTGTGTGAAGTGTGTGTGAAGCATGAGTGTGTGAAGCATGTGTGAAGTGTGAGTGTGTGAAGTGTGTGTGAAGCATGAGTGTGTGAAGCATGAGTGTGTGAAGTGTGAGTGTGTGAAGCGTGAGTGTGTGAAGTGTGTGTGAAGCGTGTGTGAAGCGTGAGTGTGTGAAGTGTGAGTGTGTGAAGCGTGAGTGTGTGAAGTGTGTGAAGCATGAGTGTGTGAAGCGTGAGTGTGTGAAGCGTGAGTGTGAGAAGCGTGAGTGTGTGAAGTGTGAGTGTGAGAAGCGTGAGTGTGTGAAGTGTGTGAAGCGTGAGTGTGTGAAGCGTGAGTGTGAGAAGCGTGAGTGTGTGAAGTGTGTGAAGTGTGAGTGTGTGAAGCGTGAGTGTGTGAAGCGTGAGTGTGTGAAGCGTGAGTGTGAGAAGCATGAGTGTGTGAAGTGTGAGTGTGTGAAGCGTGAGTGTGTGAAGTGTGTGAAGTGTGAGTGTGTGAAGCGTGAGTGTGAGAAGCGTGAGTGTGTGAAGTGTGAGTGTGTGAAGCGTGAGTGTGTGAAGTGTGTGAAGCATGAGTGTGTGAAGCGTGAGTGTGAGAAGCGTGAGTGTGTGAAGTGTGAGTGTGAGAAGCGTGAGTGTGTGAAGTGTGTGAAGCGTGAGTGTGTGAAGCGTGAGTGTGTGAAGTGTGAGTGTGTGAAGTGTGTGTGAAGCGTGAATGTGTGAAGTGTGTGTGAAGCGTGAGTGTGTGAAGCGTGAGTGTGTGAAGCGTGAGTGTGTGAAGTGTGTGTGAAGCGTGAGTGTGTGAAGCGTGAGTGTGTGAAGTGTGAGTGTGAGAAGCAGCAGTGTGAGAAGCAGGAGTATGTGAGACTTGAGCGTGTGAAGACACTCAGCAGCTAGTGCCAGCCACCTCCTGAGGAATGGCTCGGGGCTACCAGGATACAAGGCACCTCCAGTCTTGGATCCTGGATGAGCTTCTACAGCACTGCAGATACTTGGGCCATCTCCTCACTCTACCCTCTGACCATCTGTCAATCCATCTGTCCATCTGTCTCTCATTCTCTCTCCTCCCTTCCTTTTTCTCTTTTCTCATGCTCAGACATACACAGTTCTGACTCATGGACCTTGTTCTAACAGAGCACTGGGAGCAGAGGACTTTCCTTCTACTGCTACATTTCCCCAGGAGCAGGGATTGACCCTGGGCACATCATGCCTGGAGCCTCCTCACCTGCATGGTAGACACAAACAGAGGAAACCAACGTGTGAGGGACAGATGATCAGATGTGCGGTCTAAGCAGCTGTTTTTATCCACTGGGATTTCTTCCCATGCTGATTTATTCAGAGTTCTATTCGCCTGCCAGTGCCATTTATTTATAGATAATATTTTTCTGCAGTGATGGTTAAGGACCAGGATAAGTGATTATGAAGTTGCGTTTTCTTCCTGGAATAATAGAAACGCAGTTCTTTGTCCTTTGTTGCAATCCCATGTTTCTCTGTAGTCATTCTCAATGAGCACCATTCATTAACATATACATTTAAACTAATGTAGACTCATGGGAGTGGCAGGAAGTACAACAAATCAAGCAATATTATCCTATTTCATAGAAGAAAAAAGCCACTTGGAGACAGGGCAGGCTTACCAACAGGTTTGGAGGAAGAATGTTGGGTGGGGACATTGAATTCTTGTATCACATACTGGATATCACCAAAATTTTCACTCTTGACTCTGGGTGACCCTGTGGCTGGTCTCACTCTCTGGAAACTTTAAGAGGGCTAAGTTGGAGTCTTCATTGCTCAAAGCATCTTCCTTAGGTGCTAAAGTACGGTGTTCTAGGGCCACTGTGTCATACTGTACCACAGACTACAAGACTGCAAGCCCATCTCTGCTCTGAAGAATCCGGAGAGTTCAAAGAGGTCAAATGTTTAATTGAAATGGAATATTCAAGCTAAATTGCTCATGCACTACTTCAATATTATTGAAGTCCTAATAAATACATTAAAAGACTGTTAGCGAAAGTGCTTCCTGCTGAAGAATGGTCCCGTGAAGGGCATCATTAGCCCACTCTGTAATATACAGGGAATGTTGTTTCAACCTAATTAAACGTCATGCATTTTTGATGGCACTTAACAATATGTGGTTAATTACTATATGCAGGGTTTGTTCTATAGCATTAATTATGATGAACTCATTGGCTTTCAGAAGGATGAGGGTACAGTGACTTGGGAGGTACCACACATCCTGTGGTTTATCCAGACGAAGATTTAAGTGGATCAACTCCAGAGCTATGAGAAATGATTTTTTTTTTCAGACCCGAATTGAAAAAAAAATGTGAGTTATGGAAAAATCGCTGCAGGTTAGATGTCTTTCTGGAATTGGCCTAAGAATTGTGGTTGTATAAATCACTGTGAGAAACACGAAGGCGAAACTGATACGGGGGCTGGGTTGCTGGGTTGACGGAAGGAGTTTCTAATCCTGAAAATGAGAGCCCTCATGGATTGTTTTCTCTATGTATCTTCTGACCTCTTCTGCAGTGGCTAAGATTTGGGCCAATCAATGAGGTCCTGGAGTCCAGCTCAAGTCAGGTCTTCGAGGAGTCAGAACACTTGTGTATTCTGACTTGGAACACCCCAAGGTGAGTAGGTTCCTGGTACTAACAGGACATGGATAGAGGAGTGGAATGGTAAGGTCACCCTAAAATTAATTTCAGTGGTGGTTGCAAAACTCATACATGGCTTATGTGGTGCTGGGATTGAGCCTAGGGTCTTCTGCATTCTAGTAAAGCACAATATCAATTGGAGTATGTGGTAGCCTTCTGGCCTGTAGTATTCCTAAAGGGCAAGAACTTAGGATAGAAGAAGAGGTCTCTCCAGTCAAAGCTCAAATGCATCAAGGTCACTGTCTGGAGGTTCTACCTCTGGCAGAGGCTGGTGTTAGAGCAGCAGCTGATCCCAAACAGAACTGTAGCACTGGCTGGAGAGGAACCACATAGACACCCCCTTGTATCTCACAGCTCTTCTCTCCTTCTCCTAAGTCTTCTCCCGAAGCTTAGACAGAAAACTTATCCAGTCCTGCTGGTGAAGTATGAAGGTCAGGGAGGGCCATGTAGCGATTGCTAGGAAAATGTGGCCAGGGTCAAGGGTCTGGGAGAGGCGGGGGGGGGGGCCAAGTCAATGGTGTCTTATGCAGGGGAGGTGACAGAGGTACCTATCATTGCCGAGTACAGAGGAGTAAGATGATTAAGGTGGCACATGGGGAGACACCCTGTGTCTAGGGAGATTTGCCCAAACATTCAACTCCTCCATCCTTACGTTGGCGGAAATCATAGTTTTCACGTTACATAGTCTATATTATTTGAAGAGTGAATGAAGGGGAGCAGGGCATGGGTAGGGCAGGATGGATTTTATGCAGGTATGTATGTAAGCTGGCAGTTTTAAGATCTCACGTTTAATCCATCTGAATAGATCTCCCTCTGTTCCTAGTTTCTTTGATAGTTATATAATCTTGACAGGCCTCTTAACCTCCGGCAGTTTGAGTTTTCATCTTTAGGAAGGGGGCCTCCTGTTTTTGCCTCCCATCTTGTTGATAAAAATGCTGGGATTACAGGCACACACCTACCATGTCTAGCCTTTATGTCTGTTCTAGGGGTCTTAACTCTGGTCCTTGAGTTTGTGGAACAAGCTTTACCTACTGTGTATATTCCCAGTCCCCCTTCTCAGCATTGTGGGGGAAATGTATCAATTAATGCCATGGACAGGTGGTGGCCTAAGATGTTAAGATAAAGCTACAGGCACATTGAGGTTTAGGGCTTCCACTTCAGGTCTGAGTGAGTCCTGTGGAGGCCCCCTCCATGGGAGGGCACATTATAGCCATTGCTCAGCCCTATGTGAGAACACTGTAGACATTGAACTTCATGGCTTTTGTTGTGTGTTGGCAAAGGAGACTTAAGGAAAACTCTGATACACACAAAGTTTCCTACATTTTACACTTTAAATCCACAGGTGATCTTTTACTACATGTATAATTTGGTCTCTCTCTCTTTCTTTCTTTCTTTCTTTCTTTCTTTCTTTCTTTCTTTCTTTCTTTCTTTCTTTCCTTCTTTCTTTCTTTCTTTCTTTCTTTCTTTCTTTCCTTCCTCCTTTCTTTCTTTCTTTCTTTCTTTCCTTCTTTCTTTCTTTCCTTCCTTCCTTCTTTCTTTCTTTCCTTCTTTCTTTCTTTCTTTCTCTCTCTCTCTCTCTCTCTCTCTCTCTCTCTCTCTCTCTTTCTTTCTTTCTTCCTTCCGTTTTGGCTGCAAAATAGCAATTCACAATCTAGTAATTCTTGGCGGAATAAGAACTTGTCCACATGCAGTAACACTGCAGCAGTCAGTATGGGATTTTCCCTTCTAAGCACAAATTACTATACTCCACACAGGTGCCAACAGTCCATAATTGTTATAGCTCATGTCTTCTCAGCAGAAGCACAGAAGTTCCATGTAGATGTGAAGACATGTGGCTTCCTACCAATGGTAACAGGGCAGGAGGTCCCATGACAGCTGCTCCTTATATCTAGGGTATGGGCTGAGAGATACTTAAATGGTCTTCATGAACGGCAGGGTATATTGTGAATATACACCCTAGCTAAGTCTCCCTGAGCTCAAGGACATCCCATCCCATGGCCACATGTGCATAACATTAATCTATGTATCACTTTCCCTTTACAAAAGTTTCTAACAACTGGAGGACCATCGACAAGTTGTTTATAACTGTCTCTGACCCCATCCATCGAGCAGGTTATATATTAAAGTCAAATCTTCCCAAGCTTCGTGTTTTCACATAAGAAATACAGGTAAGACTCTGAGAGACTGCCACACGGAATGGAATCTTTTAAGTAGGTAGTGTCTTTCAGCAGCACCTGTGAGGGAGGGTTTATTGTATACACCATTTGGTTTCGAAAAGACCTCACAGACTCCACAGAAAATCTAAGAATCAATAAACACTTTCATCAAAGCAGTGGAATACCCCCAAACAAAACAGAACCAGAAAATCAGTAACATTTCTGTATTCCAGTATGAATGTGCTAAGAAAGAAGGTGAGGGACCATTTCAGTCCCAGTAATGACAAAAATACCCCAGAATAAATATAACCAAGGGGGTGAAGGACATCATTGGTGAAAATTAATACTGAAGAAAGAAACTAAAGAAGCCACTAGAAGCTGATGAGACTTCCCGTGCTCCTACATGAGCTGAATTAACACTGTGATGTTGGCTGTAGGACCAAAATCTACTGACAATGTAATCTTTAAAAGTCCAAAGGAGTTCTTCACAGAAATAGGCAAAACATCCTCGAACTCACATGCAAGCACAAAATCAGACTTGTAGAGCAGCTGAACGGAGCCGAGGACCCACAGATGATTCTATGCAAACACACCACCTGAAGCTTGGCGAAGATGATCAAATGTCCACTGGAGAAAAGACAGCCTCATTGAAGTGTGAACCTCGTCCCATGTTTTTAATCACTAGTTTTCTTAAGGTTTCCAGACACCAGGTCAAATAAGGAAAACTCGAATCCATGAGGTTTCCTGTAAGCCAAGATCAGAGGTTGTGAAGCTGAAGGTAGGAAAGGGACACATGGGAAAGGTTTGAGCACAGGCAGTCCTAAGGAAAACATGCATCAACTTGAAGTGACAGCTTGCCTGGCCATGGCTGTGATTAGCAAGTTTAGTATACACAGATTAGGAAAGATGGTTAGAGCTTGGAGCAGAAGGAGCCTAGGGAACTTGGAGTGACATAGTGCTGCAATGAACACAGAAGATGTTGTGGTAAAAATTAAAAAAAAAATGGCGGAACTGATTCCCATGTGTACTCTGGCAGTCGCTCTCTCTTGCTAGTTTTGCCTCTAGTCGGCCATTAGAACTAGTGCTAATTTATCTCAGTGACTTCCCCTGCCCCCATCTGCTTTCTGACCCTCTATCCTTGAGCCATTCCAACATGGCATCCTGTCAGGCTGCCCTGCCCTCACTCACAGCTCTTTTGACTGGTTTCCACCACTCCAGGCGTACACATCCCAATTCCATGCTGGGCCCAGTGCGTTTGGCCACCATACACTCTCTTGACCTCATTAAGTTGCCACATGAAAGAACACATCACATAATATCCTGTGATCCAATTGATAAGATATAGCTTGCCCATCTAGACAACACAAAATCCTATACACATCCTTCCCTTAAGAATAGTCTTAACAATCTGCAAATGCACAGAGAGGAATCTTAGTATCTGCCGCCATGTTCTTTCGGCTGCCTCCTCCTCACTCCTGCCTCCTCTGCCCTCTAAAACTTTTCTCCTGCCCATCTGTCCTTCTAGTCCAATGACAGGCCTCGTTTTATCCTGTACCTGCCTTCACCCGTAAAATGACATCAACCTACAAGAAGATGCTTGGATCAGAGTCACGCACACCAAAACACATCTCTAGCATTAGGGAAGACCTTTCCAAAGCAAGAGTGGCATGGCTGTAACAGGAAACCAACCAGGGTGAAGGTGAGCTTAAACTTTATAGGAAAGAAGGAACAGTTCCACATGAACATAAAGTTCAGAATAAAAGGACTTGGGTCTAGCCAAGAGCATGCTGATCACACCTCACAACCAATACTGTCTGGGAGCTGGTACCAAGCCCTGGGAATGCCTATAAAGAGGCTCTGACGAGCTGTGCACCTATGGTCTCTGACTACGAAGTTGGAGGACCCTGCTTTGAGTCAGGGTGCTGGTAAGGCCTCACATGGGCTACAGACATACCAGGTGACTTGCGCTCTTGGCTTCTGTTGGTACAGGTAGACTTAGTATTGACACACCACTTTTCAAGACTTCATGAAATAAGAGATGCACACTCTGTTTAGGACAGATTTAACTTTTAAGTGATAACACACTTCCCTACTAGGCAAGCAGTTGGTAGTTCCATGGGGAGCAAAGGAAGGACCCTTCCTCTTCCACACACTACCCTCAGGCTTCTAAATACAAGAGCCCGAGCACAGAAGACAGGCTGAGGACCTGGCCCTCTACAGCTCCAGGACTGTGTACTTTTATGTTAACAAAGTTTCACTTAGAAGCAGGTAGGCAGTGCACTGGCAGGCTTGGGGACAGTCTTCTCTGGGATGCTGGAGCTTCAGAGGTCTTGTGGGACTCTGGCCATGTTAACAAGGAGACTATGTTCTGATGTAGTCATCCAGGAGGACCTGACTACCCATTTTTGCTTTGTCCTAGAGATGTTTCTAACTCAGTGTCTGGACCCAAGAACTTCTGTGAAGTCCCTTTTATGCCAGGGCCCTCCTATGTCCTCTCCTTCAAACAAACCCATGGCTCTGTACTTTGACCTTCCACATCCTAACCCAAGCTCCTCAAAACCACTCTGGTCTCTGCCCTCTCCCTTTTCACCTACCACACTGTTTTCCTCAGTATTTAAAACCAAGACCTTGAGCCCATGAGTTTTTTCAGAAACCAAACAAAATACAAACTCTGTTTGGGTGCAGGTGAGCTGGCTGGCTGTGTTTGCTGTGTCCAGGCAGATAGCCCAAGGTTTTCCCCCAGGGAGTGGAAACCCTGGTAACTTGTAGCTTGTGCCCAACCCCAGACACTTGACAGCCTTGGGAATCATGAAGCAGACCTATGAACACCATATCCCATTCTCATTATACTGCTTACCACAAGGTACCCACCCAATGTTTGGGTATCATGATGGCCTGATACCGCTGTTGTTTCCTATGGGAGAACAATGATAAAAGAGCTTTGCCTAGGCCAAAGGAGTTTTGTTTTGTTACTAAAGATAATTAAGAAGAGGACATACAACTATATGCATGTATATACATACATACATACACACAATATATATACTCATATACTTGTATGTATAGTATTTGATATCAAGTACGAAATGTTGTTGAAGATACTATATATTTCAGACACAGAACTTTGAGAATTAGAGATGAATCTAACCTGAAAATATACCCCCCAAGAAGAATAATTTTTATAGTACCATAAGGTACTATCTAAGCTTCCAAAGGAAGGAAGCAACAGAGAGTCCTATAATATCTGTGAACAACATGACTAGCCTACCAAGATATCCTTAAACCTACAACTCTGAGATCCGTATCTTCTCAGTAACCAATGGATGTCTGATTGGACTTAAGACCCGTTCACCAGGAGGCAATCATGACTGATCCTGGAAACCTATCCAACTCTCCAAGACTGGTGAGGTCATAGATTTTAGAGGGAAACCTACCACTACCACTGCAAGCCAGCATAATTCCTAACTAAATTCTAAATATGTACTTTTGATACCCACATATGCCTTCATCTCTCACCCCTCATCAAAGAAGCTTTTCTTTGCATCAGTTAGAGATCAAAACAGAAAATGACACCTGGTCAAAACCCAGAGAACAACTGTTCATGCGACTCCAAGACCCAGTGGGTAGATCTACAGCACAGATCCTTCAATCAAACCTCAAGGAGCATGTCAGGAAAGAAGGTAGATTGTAAGAGACAGAAGACCAAAGCCTGTTATGTGATAGTTCCTCCTGGAAATGATGGTGGGTGAAGCTATACTGTATGGTTCCTCAACAATATGGCTGCCTCAGCAAGACATGGACGGTGACAATAACAAGACATAGTCTCCTGCCCAGGGATATTTCATGGGTCCCACTCTAGACAAAGAACTACAGACAATTAAGGACTGCAGAGGGGGAATTCGTTATCATCAGGGATAATCCCCCTACTTGGCTATCTGATTTCAAATGTTCATTCCTGAAGTCATGCATATACAAGCAACATAAACACACCAGGCTACATTTATATAGGCATGCATTTATACACATGGGACCAGTTAAAAGAAAAGGAGCCGTACATTCAAGGGGTTATAGGGGAGCACAAGGAAGGGATTGGGTGGGGGAGGAAAAGAGGGAAGCAGAGATGGGATTGCATTTTAGTTTTAAAAATAAAAATATTTTAAAGAAATAAAAATTATCTTTATGAAAAATTGTTTGGTTATGTATTCAAGTTACATATTTGAGTTAAAGACAATTTATTTTTGATTTTGCATGCGTATGTTTCTGTATGGATGGGAGTGCAAGTCTGTGCAGAAGTGCACATGCATGCACAACCATGTGGAAGCCAGAGAACTACCTCTGTGCTCAGGAGGTATCTATCTTATTTTGGGGGACAGGATGTCTCTTTAGAACTTGGGGCTCTAGTCAAGTACTTTAGGCTGAATGGCTAGCAAACCCCAGAGATCCTCCTGCCTTTGCTACCCCTGTTGGAATTACAGGCACATGTCCCTGCATTTAGCATTTAACGTGGATCCTGGAAATTGGAGACGCATCTCAGGCTTACATTACAAGCACTTTTCTGGTTGAGCTATTTCCCCAACATTTTGCCCCCGGGCCCCAAATATTTTGTTACTTGGGATCAAGGCATTATTTGTTCTCACAAAGAAGAAATCCTCACTTGCTCCAAATATCTCTTTTAACCACCAGAAGGAAAATACAAATAACGTGATTATTTTTTTTTATCTGATTGCACCACAGAAAAAAGGAAGATTTTCTTCTTTGATAGAAAACCGTACGCCCGCCGTCAACTCTCTAAGGGACTTGCAGGTTATCCCACAGCTTCTGGACTTCCACACATCGAAAATAGTTTCCCAGGCGCCCCTTACCCTCTCCTTGTATGTTTCTGTTTATAGAGATGCTCACAGCTCTGTCTACAATTGCGATTGTTAGTATCTGGCGCCTCATCAATACCCCTTCAGATGCGATTTGATACATTCTATAGTCATGGAGGACAGTTGTGTCGCTGTTTCCGCAGTGGCTAAATGTATTACAATAAATTTGCTTTCTCCGGCGCGGTGGAATTGGAAACCTTTAAGATGGTGAATAAGGAAACTGATACCACTGCTTATCTATCAAAAGCTAGAGGTGTTAGGAAGCTCAGTAATTGAAAAATGGATAGTGTTGATATTTGAACCTTTTTATATAACCTTCGAGGTGTAAGCCTTTGGGGAATAAATTGCTTTTTTTTTTTTTTTTTGTAACAAGAGCAACGTCAGATCCCATGTTTAGAAACCCAGCACTTAATTCATTTTCCAACGGAGAAACTCATGTTGTCTTGTTGGGGAAAAACATTGCAAAATGGATTAAGTTTCACCCTGGAGAGATGATAACCCAATATAAAAGACCGCAGGCTGAGCTTTATTAGTTACTGAACAAATATTGCCGAGAAGGACGGGCGACCTTCCATGGTGATTGATCTAGGATAAGTCACCAACAACATTGCCTCTGAGAATAACTTTGGGGCATTTTGGGATTCCGAGTCTCTTCTCATTTAAGGGATGTGACGACGGTCCTCTGAGTGGGAGTGCATGTTATTTAACAGTAAGAAGTGGAGCCCACAGCCAGGGCCGCTTGCTGCCCCTAACCTAGGTGGGCCAACTGTCTGTGTCTGTTGACCCACTCAGAGCAGCTAGGAAGGGGATTCAGCTGAAAACAGACACCAGACCCTGCTCTCAGATTCAAAGAAGCCAGCCTGGGTTCTGCGTCTCACCAGTTCTGCAATAATGAATAATTTACTCGGCGTGACACTGAGTCCCGGGAGTGTCACAGGATCTGGCATATATTGTAACTCAGAACAAGCAGGGACCAGAGCAACGATGATTATGTCTTCATTTCACTGAAATGGGGATCAGTTTAAAGAGAAAAAAATCTGAAAGAGAGTGTTTGTTATCATGGAAATAAAGTATGATTTAAAAGAAAAGTCAGTGAACTCAAAAATGCCCTAATTCTCACAGGCTGAATGTTTCTCTCATAGGAAGAATAGCCTTATTGTTGCATTTTCTTCTAATTAGAATTTTGATAAAATTGTGAGTTGGAGGCCTGGGAAGATGGCTCAGTTGGGTAGGTACCTGTCATATGCAACCAGGTGGAGCTGTGTCCTGAACCCTCAGAACAGACATAAAAATCCAGGCAATCTAGTGAGTGCCTGTAATCCCAGTACTGAGTTCTGAGAGATAGATCAGGTTGGACCTTTGAAGTTCCTTGGCTAGCCCATCTATTCTAGTTGATGAGTTGGGTTCTGTGAGAGCCGGAAACTAAAATGGAGTGTGACTGAGAAAGGATTCCAGACCGCCATGGGTCCACCACCCCAAGTAAGACAAACTGGGAAAGTAGGTGGCAAGTGCTGCATAGGCCTGACCACAGACAAGCTTTTCTTCTTGCTTTGGAGCGAAGCAGAGCTGCATGGAGACCCTTAGGACACCTTTCCTGTCTTGCTGCTTTGCTAGCATGTGAATATTCCTGCCTAGTGTGTCCCTGAAGACACATGGAGCCTCCATCCACCCGAACCTGTGTGAGAGTGTGCAGGTGTGCACGGTGTGCGTGTGCACGTGCATGGGCATATGCACGAATGTGTGTGCAAGCACATGTGTGTTGTGAGTGTGTGTGCATGTGTGTTCATAAGCACGCATATGTGTGTGTGTGTGTGTGTGTGTGTGTGTGTATCTAAAGGAGTTAATGTCAGCAACATTGGCAGGCTTGTATGCTATATTCTCTGAAGCCCACGTAGATAGTTTTCAGATAAAATAATAAAGGATAAAGCCATCTCTTTCTTGATTACAAACTAAAAATATAAATCCTTGTTGGATACTGATTGCCAGAGGACCAAGCTCTATTAGGTTTTACAAAAATGTTATTAATCATAGACTATTTGAATATATACAGAAATATTTTCAAAGGGGGGGAGTATGAGAGTCCCTTTAATATGAGTGGGGCACACCTATGAGTACTGAAATCGTGTTATCCCTTAAATCCATAATGCATTCCAAGTTCCTTCACTAAGTCTAAAGTCTCTTTCTCCTGGACTCCTCCTGGGCGTCATGCTGCCTTTGGTTGGCTCTGAGTTTGCTTATTTGGATGGTCTGCACAATTCTGAGCAGTCTGTCCCCTTTTTTTGGTGGATAGAGTGGGGTTACTGGTTTGAGGAAGGACTCCTCAGAGTGAGGCCCATACCATTGCAGGGCCTCTGTGCTATCAATAGTTGATCAGTGCTGAAGGTGACACTGGTAGCTAGTCTGCAGGGCCTCAGTCTCTCCATTCCACTTGCTGCCTCTTAAAGACAGACATTTATGACTGTGCACTCTCTGCCTACTGATAACAGAGACCTGGGCACATTGTTCTTATATTTATTTTCCTGATTTACATTGCTATTTACTGTGTTCTTTGCATCCAATCTCAATAGTTTATTTTCTTTCTTCTAATTGTCCCAGCTCTTTCAAGTGACTCCTGGCTGGCCTCTTGTACCCTTGACACCTCTCCATCAGTGTGTGTCTTTTTCTTTCTTTTTATCTCCCTGCTTTCATGGGAGTTTAAGGGACTCTAGATTCATCCATTCCTCCATTGTTTGTCTTCCAAGGACTTATGATTTCTTATTGGAGAAGCTACTGGAAATCAAGTCCTAGGTTCCAGAAAAGTAACTGAGTTTGTATGTGTTGTGTTGTGTGTATGTATGTGTGGTGTATGTAGTAAGTTTGTGTATGCGAGTGTGTGTATTATATGTGTTCATGTGTGTATATATGTGTGCATAGTATGTTTGTGTATGTATGCGTGGTGTAGTAGGTTTGTGTATATATGTGTGGTGTGTGTATAGTATGTTTGTGTGTGTGTATATATATAGTATGTTTGTGTGTATATATATGTATAGTGTGTGTATATGTTCATGTGTGTGGTATGTATGTGTTTGTATAGTTTGTGTGCATGTGTATGCATGTGTGTGTTCATGTGTGTGTGTAGTATGTTTGTGTATGTATTTGTAGTGTATGTATAGTATGTTTATATATATATGTGGCATGTATGTGTGTATAGTTTGTGCATGTATATGCATGTGTGTATGGTGTGTGTTGTATGTTTGGGTGTCGTGTGTCATATGTTTATGTATGTGTATATTGAGTGTGTATACGTGTGTGTGTATGTGTGCATGCACGGGTGCATGGGTGTGCACATGTATGTGGAGGCCATAGGACAGCTCTAGATATTATCCTCAGCAATGCCTTCCTCCTCCTTTGAGACAGGTCTTTCTCTCACTGGCTTAGAGCTTACAAATTAGACTGAACTGGTCAGCCACTGCGCTCCAGTGAGTTTCCTGTCTTTCTCTCCTCAGTCTCAGGATCACAAGTGTATATTCAGCCATTCCTGGCTTTATCTGTTGGTCTGGGCATCAAACTCAGGTCCTCACACTTGTGAGACAAGAACTTTACTGAGTTATCTCCCCGGGTCCATTAATTGAATTTTAGTGAGAAAACGAACACATTTAGAAAGGACAGGCAGGGCTGGCAGTGGGCTTGGACTTTCAGTTTTATTCTGTGGCGGTGCCATACAAATGGAGGGTATTTGGGCTCCTCTGTGGCTTTGCTTCATCATCTAGAATGAGAACGACGGTATACTGGGCTTAGGAGTCTGTGTTTGGAATGCCTGGTGCTCTGCAAAGACTAGCTTGTCACCAGCATTTGCTGCTGCTCCCAGGCAGGTCCTGTCCTTCTGTATCCTAGCTGCAGAGGCCAACAAGCGCCCCCACCACTGGTTCCTGGATGGCTGTAACCGAGATAGAATCTTCTGGAAGCCTGACAGGCATGTAAAGGAAGCAAGGCACTTCCTACTCTGCTGCCACCTTGTGGGCAGGTGTGAGTGGTTGTCATGGCTACAGCAGGGGTGGTGGGGATCCAGACAGTGGTGGAGTGGGCAATCTGGTTTCATTGCTCCCCTGATTGAAAGTTGCCTCTGCTCTGGGGACAAGAAGCTGAATGTGGCTGTATTTCATAGCAGGTACCCCAAGGAGCCCTGAGTGAAGGTACAAGCTTTACTGACCAAGAGCTTGAGTATCCCTTGGGGACCATCCACATACACGCCAGGGGGCTGTGAATAAATAGTCTTTCCCTAGACTACAGGGAAAACAAACAAAAACAAGCAAAAAAAAAAAACCCAAAATTAACATTTTTTTCCTTAAAACATACTCTTTTGGATTCACTGCTAGTTATTTTTAAATTTAAGATTTCTCATGAGTTAGAGTTTAAAGGTTGATTTCTTGGTTGTTTGTAGCTGGAATCTATTAAGCAATCCTTGAGCTGTACTGTCAGCCCAGTGGTAATTTATTTGTATGTCCTCTTGACTTCAAGGTGTCAGATCCCACAACATAATGCATGCTATATGCCTTCAGAATCATAAGTCTGTGGTTTGCTTGGCTTCTCTCAGTCGACAGGTTCACCTCTTACCAAACTGGAAGTGCATGTGCTAACAATTACCAACTGCCCTTTGTACCTAACGTGGCATCATCTTCCTGCCTCTTTTCCCTATCCTGGGTAGCTGAAATAACAGACCAGAGCCCCTAGGCCCAGCTGGCATCTGATTTTAAAAAGAGATCAGTGGAGGGGCTGGCTAGATGGTTCTGCAGGTAAAGGGACATGCTCTGTAGGCCTGCAGTCTGAGCTCAACCGACAACCCATGCATAGGTCAGAGAAGAAAACCAATTACAAAGTTGTCCTTTGACCTTCATGTGTGTTCTGTGGAAGATGCATGCCCCTTAAACACACACACACACACACACACACACACACACCACAGACATACACAGGTAACACACACAGACACACTCACACATTCAACACACAGGAATTAATACACACAGATACACAGACACACATACATGCTCATGCATACACTCACACACAGAAACACAAAACACGAGTACACACAGTCACATACATACCCACACACAAAGGCAACATACACACTCATACAAACACACACACTTGTATACATATACACACAGACTCAGACAAAAACACACAAACACACATATTCACACAACACATACAAAGGATACCACACAACACACACAAACATACACTCACATACATGACACACACTATAACAAAATTTAAAAGAAGAAAGCAATGGAAATGTTTCACAATTCAAAAATTCATTGCTAGAGAGTCTCTTTAGCGTTGACTTTTTACTTTTTAATTACTAATTAAATCACATGTTAACTTTTAGCCATTGGGTTTTTTTTTACATATTTCATTAGGTCCTTTTACATTGTCTCTCCCATTAATTTGTGAAAATGGGAAACTGTTTTCATAGATGTTTGAACGTTAAGTTACTCCGGCAGCCCTGGGAAGGGTCTGGGGTGGCTGCAGCATGACTTGGTAGCAGAATGTGTGAGGATTTCATGTGATAAGCTGGAAGCTCTTGCTGTAAAATTATAAAAATGCTGTCTTTTACCCTGCACTAGGTGCCCCAAGACATCTGTTGGATGTCTTCATCTCAGTCAGCAAAGCCTCTCACCCATTTAGCTCCAACTCATATCACACTGCTGATGGCTACTCTCTGAGCCTGGCAAAAATCTCTCTACCCATCTAGTTCCCAAGGCAGGTTGCCACCATGCCAAACATACACATCCCAGTTCTGTGGCGGGGTTGGTGTGTCTAGCCACCACACACTCTCTTAAACTTAAATCACCACATGAAAGAACACACAACACAATAGCCTCCAATCTAATTGATAAGATATAATTTGCTCACCTAGACATACAAAGCCCTGTACACATCCATCCCTTAAGAACATTCAAAACAACCTGTAAATGTGCCGAGAGGAATCTTAACATCGGCCTCCATGTTTTCTCTGCTGCTTCTCCTTCTCCTAGCTCCAATCTTCTCCACTTCCCTAAAACTTTTCTCCTGCCCATCCTTCCTTCTCATCCAATGTCAGACCTCATTCTATCTTGTACCTACCCTCACCTCAGTAATGACATCATCGTACAGGAACCCATGTTCACTTTCGCCTTCTTATTCTTATTTAACCATGGGATAGTTCTCCCCATATATAGGGGACATCTTCCATGTTTAGCTAAACCTCTTTGGAAATGCCCTTGGACACACTGAGTGGCACTCCTAGATGATCCCAGATCCACCACAGCTGATGGTGAAGATGGCTACCACAGGGTTTGACTCCTTGTAATCTATACCTTCTTAATAAGGAACAGAGGTTCTCCTTTTCTCTCTTGGTTTGTTTTTACAAGAGGTATGATTTTTGTTTTTGAGATTTCATCCCATCCCAACAGAACAGCCAAGATAAACAATAACAACAATCAGTGAAACAATAACAACAATAAATGAAACAGATAACAATAAACTGGGATACAAACTGGTGAAGTTTCTACCCCACCATGGGCATCAGTGTGCACACATGTTGGCCAATACAGACTTTTGAGAAAGCCAAGTGGAAGCCTACTATGTGGTATATGGTGTACAACACACACACACACACACACACACACACACACACACACACACACACACACACTTCTACCTACTCTAGTTGCCTCCTAAGATATACGCATCTACATATAACAAATGACCTTAATGAAGCTACTCTATAACCAGGAGGAGTGGTGAAGTGCTTGCCACCAGAGCATGAGGATCTGAGTCTTATCCCCAGAACCAATGGAAGGGCTCAAAGAGGTAGCATGTGTCTATAGGCATGTCTACTGCATGTCAGGGGAACTGAAAGATCTCTGGAGCTCACAGCTCACAGCTTAGCCCAAATGGTGAATTCTAGTTTCATTTAGAGACTCAAAAATAAAGTGGGGAGCAAATGAGGAGCACCCCTGACATTGACCTCTGGACTCCCTGTGTATATGTACTCTCTCACATAGGTGCACACACACACACACACACACACACACACACACACATACACACACATACACACACGCACGCACATACACACACACATGCACACACACACACATGCACACACACACATACCACACACACACTAAATAAACAAACAAAAATACTTTATATGTGTACAAGAAGAAGTACCTTTTCCAATTGTCAAGTTTAATATTTTGGTATGTCCACTAACTTAGATTTGCCAAATATCTTAGATTCTCTGGATAGACTTTTTGTCTGCTAAATCTATCAGTTAGAGCAAAAAATGATAAATGATACTGCTGTGGTTATAGATTTTTCAATGTTTCCTTGTATTTCTGTTATTTTTATTTATATGTTAGAAGGCACTGGTGCGTAAAGGAATCCGGAACGGTATCCTCTTGGTGCAGTATTTCGGTTGCTGTTATTGAACACTCAGCTATTTCAACACAAATGGCTGCTGCATATTACTAGGGTTTACGAGCTCATTGCTAAAGTGACTTCCCTTGCCTAGTGTTCTGTATGCTGGAATGCATGATAGGTTTGCTGTCTTCGTGGTACACTTCAAGTATTTAATTGGAATTCTTGATCCAAATAATTCCACATGGGCAGTAGCTCCTCCCCTCAGTATAGACATTTAGAATTCATTTATTGCTGCGTGCATGCGGCTTCGTGCGCAGGAGTGTGCACGTGCATGGGTTGGTATGTGTGGAAGACAGGTATCTCAAGGTGTTATTCTTCATTGATGTGCACATTGCTTATTGAGATAGCATCTCTCAGAGTTCTCAGCCTAGTGATACAGCTAGAGTAGGTAGCTAATGGTCCTCAGGCATCCCCCTGTCTTTTCCTTTGTGATATAGGGGTCAAGGCTGCAGGGGTCAAGACCACTTTATGTATGTATGTATGTATGTATGTATGTATGTATGTATGTATGCATTTTAACATGGGTTCTGGGGACAAACTCAGGTCTTCACAATTGCACAAAAGCACTTATCACCTGACAGAATTCTTTAATCGCAAACATTTCCTCCCTCCACCCCGTTTTGCATCATTGTCCTGTATTTTATAACCTCGTCGCTCACACACACACCATTCTGTTACTTTCATGGCTCATCTGATTTTCAGTTTCTCTGTTGTCATTCTGTTTCACATTGTCCATCTGAGTCTTTGGAGTAAGTCTCTGTCTCTGGTAAAGTTGTGGTAACTGTCTCCATCTCCTGTGTTAACAGGGACACTGTCTTAGACCTGCTGGGTATGTGGACTTTGAAAACCTTTCTAAAGCTTTAGTTGCCCTTTGTTGGGGGACTCCTACTAGGGCTCTTGGGGGCATTGAGAGTTGACATGTGGGCAGTGGGGACAGGATCTATCTGAGTGCACTGTAGGTATTGGCGGTGTTGTTTTGTGCATAGGTCACTATTGGTCCCACCAATATTAGCAATTCTGAATAGCCTCTTCTAGGTACATGGTAGGTTTTTTCTGCATTCTGAAGCTCTAGCAGCCTGTCTCCTGCAGGCTTTGCTGTTTCTGAGAAGTCAGTTGCTTTACCGTTGTCTTCTGTGGACACCGTCTTTTATCTCATGGTGACTTAAGAACTTCTCTTATCCTTGGTCTTTTGTAGAGTCAAGGGCAGGTGTGAATTTATTTATTCTGCATGTGATACAAGGAGGTAGTCTCTGAGCACCTCGAAACAAGGCTGACCTTTCACCTTCTTCAGGCTTCCTCTTCTTGCTAGAAACCACAGTGTTCGCTCAGCTCACTCTTTCTTCTGTGCTCTTCTGTGCAGTGTCTTGTTGACTATGCTTGTCACGTTTACCTTGCTCAGGGCCCACTCTTCATGTTCTGTGTGGTTGTCTATGGTCAACTTCCAAACCGGTCCAAGTGGTATATAGGCAGCAGGCAGGGGGAATCTAATCTAGACCGGGAAACACTCCCTGTCTGGTGTGAATATCACTCCAAGCTGATTGCACATCTTTGCTCATGATGCCTAGCCTTAAGTATTGTAACTTAAGCCACTTGCCCTCCGTGTTGCCTCAGACCCTCTCTAACTGTAATTCTCCTGCACTGACTTCCTGATGAGATATTGCCACTTCCACATTGTTTCCTGGATGTATTTTTTCTCTTTCTCCTCCTCCCTCCCTCCCTCTCTTTCTTTCTTTCTTTCTTTCTTCCTTCCATCTATCTATCTATCTATTTATCTATCTATCTATTATAGGGGAGAGTCTCATATTTTCAGTCACTGCGCCTGTTTTTTCACACTGCTCTTAACTCGTTTTTCTTTCTTGAGACAGCTGCACTGGGTAGGGATTTTGGGGCACACATTCAGAAACCATCCCTCATCCTTCAGCTGGTAAGATTATATGGGTGTAGTGATTAATGTAAACTCAATAACTTGTTGGGGGTGCTCATAGGTGACGCAGTATATTCTGGATCTCCAAAGCAGCGCTTTCCAGAAACCGGTGCCTACTCTCAAGATGAGACTTCCCCAAGCTGAGTAGATTTCATTTTTGTTCCTTTGTGGGTGCCTGCTTCACCTCCTCAACGCACGAGGGCTCAGGTCACCTTTCCTGCCCATGTGTCAGCCTCCTGTCACCCCCTAGTTCTGCGTTTGCACCGTCATCTGTGAGTGTACGTCTTATACCCACTGCCATGGATTTTCATACCTTCCTTATTTCTTGGCAGTGTCTCCACTTCATAGAAGTGGGGTCATCTATCCAAGTCTGAATTGGTCATTTTATCCACCATGGATGAAGGAGCGATTCCCTTCCTCCCCTGGCGTGAGGCAGTGGGAAGAGCCCGCCTGGTTCAGCTGGTTCTGGGAGCCAGATGAAGGCAGGGATTGAAAACACTCAATCAAAGACGTCCCAGACACCAGAGGACCAGCAGAGCACCTTTTCTTTTTCCTAGTCAAAGAGATTTACCTTTGATGGTGATAAATGTCCCCCGAGCTGTTAATCATTTTTTTTAGATGGTGAAATACTGCATTCAGCGGCTCTGTCCCCTGACAAGGTACAAGGAGGTTTGAGCCCAGTACATCAGCACAGCGTAGATGCCTTTTCCTCCAGCATGCACGCAGCAAGCCCGTGTCACTTGGAAAAAGACTGAGGGTATAATGTAAATGTGACAAGGATAAAATACTTCAAATCAGGCATCACTCCAGGGATGAGATAAATAATCAGAGCTACAGCCGACACGAGAACAAGCACGTCAGCAACGCGGCTGCTGTGGAAACATCGTCCCTTCCTTCCGAGGCTTAGCACATGTACTGCTAATGCTGTCCAGAGCAGAGCAGCCCACACTCGACCCTCACTGAGTGGATTAACCTATGCAAATTCCTGAAAACACAGCAGGGTGAGTGTGTGGGTGCTTGTGGCTCTCTCTGAGACACAGTAAAAGGAAAATACGCAAGTGAATAGAAATTAACTAGTGTACATTAACTAGTGAAAGAAAAATATAGTGTTTTATTAAAAAACCACATGGCATTTTCTCTGGGGACACCGTACCCCCATGCTCTTTTCATGAGCTGTCCTGGAGGTGTGGTGCGTGGAGGGAAAGGTTAGGAGAAGGTGATCACAAGCCCAGGTCATCCATACCCCTCTTCCCCATGGAGCCACACTTCAGGTTTGTATTCTCATGAAACTGTGACATTGCCCACCTATTGGGAAAGTAGCATACTTTAAAATCGAAACGGCCATTTTCTCAATTCTGAGAAGGAAAGTGTGTCAGAGAATGCAGATGAGGCTTGCATCCTGAATCACCTGTCTACATAAGGATGGTTTCCTCCATGTGTGGGAGGTAGAAAGAGAAAGGCCACATAGGGCAACTCTTAGGCCCAGCACAGCAAGGCAAAGCCAGCCCTCCCGGTTGGTTTCCAGATATTAGGAGTGAGCCGAGAAGATAACTTTGTTTTAGATCAGATTCGTGTGCTGTCTTTCCCATCACTGTGGTCAAACGCCTGACAATAAGTCACTTGGGGGGAAGAACAGTTTATTTGGGGGTCACAGTTTGAGGGCTGAAGCTCACTGTGGTATCTCTTGTTGCTGTGAGTGGAGAAGGAGGAAAAAAAGCTGGAAAGGGGATGGAAGCCATGCGAGCATGGCAGCTAACTGAAGACATAGCACAAAACACGGCAGAATGGAACCACAGAGGCCGGGAGATATGGCCTGGCTGGTAATGTGCTGGCCCTGCAGGAATGAGGTACAAGTCTGATCCCCACAAACCACATAAAGAATGCGTGTGTGAGGAGTGGTATGTTCTTGTCATACCAGTGCTGGGGAAGTGAGGACAAGATGATCTGGGGGCTCCCTGGCCATCTCATCTACCCTACTCGGGTAGCTCCAAGCCAGTGAGAGACCATGTGAAACACTTTAAGGTAAGTTGAGCTGTGCCTGAGGAATGACAGTCAAGGTTGACCTCTGACCTCCACATGCATATGCACAAAAGCAAATGGACGTGTACCTATTTATCCACCTACGCACAACCTACACATGCCTCTAAATGAGACAAGTGCAAAACTATAACCAGTAAATGATAGGAAAGCAAGTGAGCTACAGAGTCTACTTCCCTCAGCTCCTTTACGTCATCTGAGGTGGCAATAGCTCAGCTTAGGAAGTGCTGGCTGTGGAAACACGGAATTCTTGAGTTCGGATCCCTGGCACGCATATCAGGGCTGGGCATGTGATGTGTGCCTATAGCTTCAGGGCTGCAAGGACAGAGACAACTCCCTGTGCTCAGTGGCCAGCCAGTCTAGCCAAAATTCCAGGTTCAGCAAGAGGCGCTGTCTGCATAAAATTAGGTTAAAGGAGGCAGACGAAGGCATTCTGGTTGACCTCTGGCTTCTACACATGCACACAAAGGTAGAATTAAGAACTTTCTGCTGCGCTTCTGTTGAGTCTCTACTTCCTCCCTGGGGTTAGCAAGAGCATACACTCACACACATGGACACACAGACCGACACACATGGATACTCACACATGGACACTCACACACAGGGACACACACACTCATACACATGGACAATATAGACACACATCCACATAGGGACACACACACAGGGACACATACACACACATACACACACACACACACACACGAAAAACATATACAGGGACACATACACACACACACACTAACAAACATATACAGGGACACACACTCACACACATGGACATACAGGCACACAGATACACATACACAGACACAGGGACACACCTACAGAGACAACTCACACAACCACACTCACACATACTCCTCTACATCCAAAACTATCCAGGATGGAAAAATAGGAAAGTGACATATTACCCATGAGTTATGAATTCATGTGTCTTAAATTAAAACAAAAGACATACCATTTTCTCTGGTAAGGAATGGGTATTAACCATTTTACTCATCGTTTTCTGGTAGGCATTACGTTTTCAAATATTTCAAGTCCTTCACATTAGACGTAGCATGACTGCAGGTGCTTGCTTTTAAACACAGCTGCACTCAGTGTTGATATGATAATTATGATGTGCTCTGTGCCTAAACCCACATGGACAGCTTAGACATTACCATGAAGGAATATTTGTTAAGAACCCAGATAGGACTGAATTCCACATGTGCTCACACATTCCTCCTGTGTGTTTGAGGCAGCCCTTTGCTGCCTGTCATATCACTTAGCAGACAGACGAATAGACAGACAAACCAACAGGCAGGCAGGCAGATGAGTTGCACAATGTGCCGCTAAGTTCGAGGCCCCCTGACTGAGTGGGAAGAAGAAAGCTTTTGGCCCTCGTGTGTGTACATGTGTGTGTCAGTGTCCTTCCTACCTGTGTCTGTGACCAAGGACGAGTACTTGTGGAGTTGTGTCTAGGGGAGTCATGAACTGTGTAACAGGAGGGAAAATGGCTGCAAATCAGCCTGGGCAGGAGAGATACAATGGGGCCGGCTCAGCACTTTGTGGACACCTAATTACAAACAGAATGAAAAAGTCGCCGGTCATTCTGAGAGGCCCTTGCTGCTCAGGACCCCCGTGTGACCGTGACCGCTGACCCATGCTGATACCAGCGCTCCCATTCCTTCTGAGAGGAGACCTGAGGTTTGTCTTATCAAGAATGGATTCATTTTATCATTTCAAGACCAGTGTTATTATTTTTTTAGGGGTTAATGTTACTAGAAGAGGTCAGGGTGATTATTTAGTGGGAAAAATTGTATTTGCTAGGAGTTTATTGGTTCTCTTTGAGAAATCTGACTTATTTATGACATAAGTCATTTTGGGGCGGCTGATGGAAGGCAGTTCTCTTTTATGACACTTGTGCCTTTGTATAAAACTGTGCTATAAATGATATTGACAGTGCCGTACAGGACTACTGTATTTTTTTTTGTATGTTGTAAAACTTTGTTACTTTATGGTCCAATGAACCAAAGTTGTACTTCGTCGGCATCTCAGGCATGAGTGCAAAGACATCTATCTCATCTTCTGGGAGACACGTTGAGGAAATAGTAAATAGAGGAGGAAAATTCGCAAAGAAGAAAACAGCTTGCACTGTCTGTGCCCGTGTGTGCACGTGGGTGTGTGAGAGAGTGCACACTCTAGGGCAGCTCTCAGTCGTGACAATAGGCATTTCACCCACTAAGCTGTCTCTCCAGTCACAGCCCCCTGCTGTGTGTCATGGTTCTTGTGTGGAATTGCTTTAGGGACACATTTAAGCTGAAAACAAAAACAAAAAACAAATGGCAAGTGCCTGCTAGACTTCTCTGCCTCAATCCTGGGCCCTGTTTTTCTTGTTTGTTTGTTTTTGTGGGTGAGGGGCATCTCTACTGTTGCCTTTAGTGTAATATCTGAGTTAACGAGATCCTTCCTCTGCCCAGAAAGTCAGATCCATCACTGTCCTCAACTTGACATAGGCCCTGAAACACCCCGTAGGCTCCTGACTGGAGAAGAAATGGCTTTCTGATGTTCCCCTAGAATATTTTCATGAGCTCTCCCACCTTAGGTCATTGGTGGTATGTGTGCGGTGGGAGCTGTATTTAGGCTCGCCTCCAAGGTCAAGAGCACCTCCCAGCCCCATCTGAAAGGAAGATTCAACAAAGGCCTGAGGAGCCCCCTGCTTCTCTTCCCTCTATTTATGGACATGTTGGCTCTTCTATTAAATAGGATTAAATACCATTAGTGCATTTCTATAGGTCACTGGCCTGCAGTGAATACAGAGTGGACAGAGTAGAATATGGCAGTCAGTGCAGATGCTTATGCTTACGGTTCATACATGTGCCTAGACCCTGCCCAGGCACACGGAGGTGGCCAGAACTGTTAGCCATCTGCCTTTCAGAACGAGACCACAGCCTGCGGACCAGCAGAATACTGTGACTAGAGTCCAGGCTGATATCCGTAGGAAGAATGATGGGAACCTCATGGAGTTAGTAGGGTCTCAACAGAGTCACAGTAGGAAGCTTCTCTCCTGGCTCCTAGGCCGACCAAAGCTTCCTGTCATGAGAAACTGCCTTCTCAGGATGCTGCATCAGATGAGGCTCACTGTTGATCTGAAGGTAGCCAGGGCAGTGAGGGACTGCAAGGGAGGAAAGTGAGCGTGTGGACACAGTGGCGCCATCCCTCACCTTTGCAATAAGTGAAACAGCCCAGTGGGCTGAGCAGTAGAGCACACCTGTCTGGTTCTGGAGGCGACAGGAAATACGGACCTCTCAGGAGTTCTGCTTGAGGTAGTTCTCTGTACCTAGGCTGCATGAGGTACACCAAGAGGATTAACCCCAGTGTGATCTGTTCTTTAGGTAGCAGCGGGTCACTAGACTCCAGGTTGCCAGACCAACCAGGCCAAGTTCTCTGAAAAACAGCCCTCCCCTGGCTGGAAGATGTGTGATTTGGCCTGTCCTCTTGGATTCTGTGTATGTGAAGTGCCCTCACCTGCCGGTCTGGGGTGTCTGTCTTTCTGCTTATCTACTGGAGGCAACCTATGGGCCAAGTAAGAGGATAGGGGCTTTATGTGTGTCTCCAGAAGGAAGGCTGGGGGCGGGGGGAGGGGAGAAAGGTCCCCGGAAGGAAGAGGAAAGGGGACAGAAAACAGAGAGGAAAGGTCAACACAGATAGAAAGTAAGAATGACAGAAAGAGAGAGAGGAGAAGAGAGGAGAGATGGATGGATGGATGGATAGATACATAGATAGATGGATAGATACATAGATGGATAGATAGATAGGTAGATGATAGATAGATATAGACAGACAGACAGATAGAGGATAGATAGATATAGACAGAGATAGATAAGTGATAGATGATAGAGGTAGATAGATAGATGATAGGTAGATAGATAGATAGATAGATAGATAGATATAGACAGACAGACAAATAGAGGATAGATAGATATAGACAGAGATAGATAAGTGATGATAGAGATAGATAGATAGATAGATGATAGATGGATGGATAGATAGACAGACAGACAGACAGACAGATAGATAGATATGAGGTGAGACAGAGACATCCAGAGAGATGGTGAGGCAAAGAGAGAGTAAGACAGGGACAGGGTGAGAAGAGGAGAAACAGAGAGAAAGATTGAAACAGGAAGATCAATAGAGGCAGAGAGAGTACTAAAGGGCAAGAGAGAGAGAGAGAGAGAGAGAGAGAGAGAGAGAGAGAGAGGGGAGGGAGAGAGATGACTGAGACCAAGAGGAGGGGAGGGAAGAGGGGAGGGGCCGAGGCCAGCTTCGGCCAGTCTCCCTGTCACAGCTCAAGTGGAGAGCTCACAAGAAGGTGGAGTGGAGCAGGCACAGCATTTGTTCTAGAACCAGCCTGGCTCTCCCCTTGGAGCCAAATCCAACTTTCCTTCGGTGCTGTTTTGTTTCGCCTTTCATTCTCGTCATTTATGGTGCCCTCGACAGCACGGCGAGGCGCCCGCAGCTCTGGAATACCAGCCTGGCACCGCCGCTCGGAGCCGCAGCCGTGGTGTAATCGACTAATGGCTTCTTTTCATTGCAGCCCTCCCTGAGAGACCCAGTGGCAGATTGTAGACTCAATTACTCTCATGTCAGGTGATTATCCCAGGTCTTAATGTAATCTTCCATTCACACATACCATATTTCAATTACGGCAGCTATGGAACAAGCTGTGTATTCAAATCGCCAATCACCTTATCACTGCGGAACAATGTCAACTGTAAAAGACGCCAGCTGAAGGCAATTACACATGTGTCGAGGCTCGATTATGATGACTCTCTGTGGTATTTGTGATGAGCTGGGGAGTGTTCTGAAAATTTAATTTAATGACAATATGCTTGCCGTACAATCCATAATACCTCCTGAATCCAGCATGGGGCTATTAAAACCGATAGGAGCATATTATCGCCGCGCTGGAAGGCTGGGCTGGGCTTGGGGCTGGATGCCTCTACAGGGAACCATAGGTAATTTCTGCACATCTTTCCAGTGCAGGCAGGCAGCTCCAGCCCCAGCTGCACATGGAAGGTGGGCTTGCCCGCCTTGCCCGCGCTGAGTTAAGGTGTTTTGCTCCAAAGCCTCTATCCTGTTGTGGAGCAGAGGTTCCAGGACCTACCACCTTGTGGAGTTCTTAGCCTACAGGCTTGCATACTATGGAGACAAGAGACTCTGGGAAGGAGTAACAGACGGAGTGTGGATGGGGACCTGTGTTCAGCCTGACTGTCCCACCCCCACCCCTAACCCTCACCCCATGACACACAGGAGAAGTCCCTATGTGGAGGTCACAGCTTCCACTGTGCTCGATAAGAAGTCTCTGAAGAAGAAGCCACCAAGCTGGGCTCCTGGCAGGGACCCTAGGGCATTGCTCTGGTGGCCTCTCTGACCTTGTTAATTTAATGTCCCTCTAACCCCGTGGCCGTCGGTGGTGGCTTCTTTGAAGGTCTGAGGGTTCTTGCATCCAGCTGTAGGTAATGTGGGAAAGGAGAAAGCCAACCGCCCTCCGGGACAGTTCGATGACCTCTGCTGTGGCTTTGAGCATCATTTCTCCAGGAAAGAGGTGGCCTTGATAGAGCAGCTTCTAAGGTCGGTGTCCTCCCTCTCCCCGTTTGACACAAGTCAGTATTTTGCTCCATGTCCTGAGCAGCAAGGACCCAATTTATTCAAGAACAACCCCATCTTGCCTTAATTAGTGCCTTAATTGGAGTGACAGAGATAACAGAGGTTCAAACTTTTGTTAAAGTGAAGACAACTTTGGCGTAGGTGAGGCCTTGTGGTTTTTGTGGTTCTCTCTCTCTCTCTCTCTCTCTCTCTCTCTCTCTCTCTCTCTCCCTCCCTCCCTCCCTCCCTCCCTCTCTCTCTCTCTCTCTCTCTCTCTCTCTCTCTCTCATTAAAAGTGTTGTCGCCCTACCACCTTAATTTTTCAGACCGATGTTTCAGTTAAATACTACTACAAACATGTACTCATTTTAATTACATTTTAACAGTTTGTATTTCTGTAGCAGAATGTATTTTTTTTTGAAACTAGATTTTTCTAAAGTCGATTCTTTTAGTGGAAACCTCCTGGGACTTCTCCAAGCACCCAGACTCCAGTCTCCTGGAACTGCCCAGCTTCTTTCCACATCAAACCCGGCAAGCTGTCTCCTTCTATAGTTTTCCACCCCACGTGATCAGAACCGAAACCGGATAAAGACAATTTTACCCGTGTTTTTATTCCTACAACGCAAACAACAGCTTCCTGGGGCTGTGTGTATGCAATGTCTTCTTCCTATGATCTGTGTGTTCTGGAACATGAAAGGAAGACATGATCTGGTGTTGGAGTCTTCATATGAAACAAGCCCTCATCAACAAACATTATGGCCACAGTTCTGTTGTGAGTAAACTCTTTGTGGAGTCAGAATGGCTAGATGCTTGGTAGACAATCTTTGCTGCCCAAACTGGTGGGACTGGAGACCTGGAGAGTGCAGGTAAGTAGACAGTCGCCAACCTGTCAGCTCAACTGTGAAGGTCCAGAGAGGTCAATCGCTCCCATGATGACCCTGAGCCTAGGATTTCCCATGGTTGAGTGAATGGCTTGGTGGCAAAGTGCTCACAGCCATTTGGCTTCATTCTTGTGACTTTTCCCTGACTTGGGCCATTGGCCATGTTAGAAACAGTCCTGACAGGGTTTAGGGTTAGCAGTAGGGCCGTTTGATGAACATTTCTGGAAATTGGAGAGAGCCTTAGGAAGGTGTGGTAGGGTTCTGTACGGACTGCTTGCTTTCGCCAAGCAGAGCAGTGACTCCGGTTTTGAACCAAGAGTGCTCCCTGCATTCAGGGATCCTCGAATATGTACAATGGATAGATGGATCAGAGCCGATTGGATCAGACAGACCAAATGGCGTTTGGTGATGATTAATTGGAAGTTTGTAAACTAAGCTACACCGGAAGTGAGCAGATGCCCTAACAGAAGGCAGGGCTGCTGGCCGCCCACCACGCTGAAGCAGTCACACTGTCTGCTATGGTTCTTCCCAGGGGTATTCTGCCCTTATCCATCCCTTAGGGACTTCGGCAGCTGCTGGAGACATTTTTGGTTTTCAGTGCGAAGTGGGGTACTTCGGCATCTAGGGGTTTTAAGACGCTGCTAAGCCTCCTACCGTGCACATCAGCAGAGCAAGGCAGGGAGCCAGTACTGTTCTACAGAAACACGGGGATGTATCATGATCAGGAGGGAAAACTCATGGAAGGCAGTGAGGAAATTAAACTCTGTCGAGAACACTAGAGATGGATCTCAAGAGCTTAATGCATCTTCCATGGTCACCTTCATTTTACAGCTTTCCTCGAAGCACGTTTTCTGACATGTTGCCTGCTCTTTCTCTGCCCCCGTTTGTCTTAACAGTGTGTATGTATCCTTTACGCGCAGTCATCTGGGTGTGTCTCGTTCAAAGGGAGCCTGTTTCCCAAGAGCTGCCTTGTGATGCTGGCCACAGTGATGAACCAGGGACCTAACTAGTTTGTAGTAGCATTCCTCTCTGCCTACCCTGAAGAGGCGAGGCTGCAGCACACGGGTCCTGGTAAAGAGCCCGAAGACATTAGCAGTTGACATCTGTGCACCGGGCCACACCTTGCTCATCTCCCAGAGTAGCATGGCAGCTGTAGGTTGTAGAGACTCGGGGCCCCAGCATTAGCATCAGCATCCATATGCTTGCTGTAAAGCATCCTGGAGTCAGTGTCCTGGAAAACACTCACCAGGCTTTCGCATCTGAGTCTGTGCGTTGTCACCTGGCATGGGACCTAACATTAACCAGGAAGCGTTTTCCATTACTGCTCAGCTCTGAGATAACACAGAGGTGAAGAGAGAAACGTAAACGTGAATTCGAGAAAACCGAGCCCTGAGTCCCCGTGCCGGTCCTTCTTGTCTTTTACTTCTAAAGTTTACGGGAAAATGAACGCTGCATGGTACAGGGATATGGAAAGAAAGTGACTGATTTCTGGGCCATTTGGCAATTTTCTCATTTTCAAATTTTGGTTGCAAGTAACAACTACACCGTGTCTAATCAAAGACAAAGGTATTCCTGTCATACTGTGTTGGATTGTATGCAACTAAATGGAGAAGCATGGTGTCTTCATACGTATGTGCTGCCGGACGCCACAGTTACATTAATTAAATGAATCTTCATCTGCGCTCAATAATTGCACTATTTATATGCCTTAAAATTATTTGAAAATCTTGGTATTTACACTGAAAATATGTCTTCTCTTCAAGCCAAGTAGATACAGTGAGCAAACAGACCTGGAACTGTTGCCGTAGCCCAGGCTGTTAGCTGTTCCTTTTCATATACAATCCTTCACCCGGGATGGAAAATGCTATCTGATTACAAATTATGCTTCTATTCTTCCTCCTTTTGCCCAAGGCGGCAGTTAATTTTTGCCATAGGTCACAGAGGATGAAGCCCCACAGATCTGGGAGCTTCTTAATTCTACAGCATAGGACTCCATGTCACTGAGCACCTGAAAGGAGTCATTGCAGCTTGCAGATAATGTCCTTTCCCTGCAAGCCATGAAATAGATTCTCCCTCTATTGCAATATTAATTAGACTTCAAGGATGTTAGAAAAATTATAGCTTAAGCTTCTGCAAAAATTAGGCAATATTATAGAGGAAATCTTGGCCAGAACTTGCAGGGGAATGAATTCACCTTGAGGCTTGTTTTGTTTTGGGAGGGGGGAAAGGGGGAGGGGAGCGTCCTAGGGATTCATAGGCCTTGTCAGAGCCCTGCGATATATAAGTTTTGAGAGAATCCCGGGTTACCTTTGTCAACTGCGATGTTGTAAAAATGGAGTGAGTCGGCGCGACCCATGGAAATCACAGGAAACGGGAGAAATCTGCCCCGCTGGCCATATATTAAGCATACAGTGAGAAAACGGGAGCGAGGGAAAGTGGGAAGAAGGGCAAAAGGCGAAATGGTTTGTGTCCATTTAAGAAAAAATCAATAATAGCATAAAATTGATTTAGTGCTTGTCATAAAACATAAGTAAGTGCTGGAAAATAGAGAAAATTGAGTCTCAATTTAATCTGCTCAAGGCTGCACTGTACTGATGAAGTCACAGCACTGAGGAGGCCACCATAAAATCCAAAGACAGATACTTAATTGTCATATTAAGGTTCCTTTCAGCCCACGGAGTCGAGGGGTAGGACCCATTAATCACGGGGATAAGGGGCATTGAAATCAAATCTCAATTAAAATCTGTTCAATAATGTCTCTAATATGTTTTTGAAGCATTAATTTTTCCCATCGATTCTCCACCCCATAAATCAGATATGTTGCCGTGCATGTAATAGTCTGCAGAGGACAGGATGAGGGCCTTACGGAGTTAATGCGGCAGAACCATTTAATTTACGCAGGCTAAAGTTTTATGTGTGTTTTCATTTCTATTATTTTCTTCAGCTAAAAATTATTTGGGCTATAAAACTAAAAACCAAGTTTATCTCCCCCCTCAAGTGTCTGCGAGTTTAGTTATCACATCCTACATCGACATGTCTCTCTCTCTGTGTGTGTGTGTGTCTGTCTCTCTCTCTGTCTCTCTCTCAGTCTGTCTCTGCCTCTTTCTCTCTGTCTCTCTGTCTCTGTCTGTCTCTGCCTCTCTCTGTCTCTGTCTC
Source organism: Rattus norvegicus (assembly GCF_021556685.1). Classification (NCBI taxonomy): domain Eukaryota; kingdom Metazoa; phylum Chordata; class Mammalia; order Rodentia; family Muridae; genus Rattus; species Rattus norvegicus. The sequence goes on from NC_141551.1 coordinate 76,846,202, forward strand.
TCTGTCTCTGTCTCTCTCTCAGTCTGTCTCTGTCTCTGTCTCTCTGTGTGTGTGTCTCTGTCTCTCTCTGTCTCTCTCAGTCTGTCTCTGTCTCTTTCTCTCTGTCTCTGTCTCTGTCTCTCTCTCAGTCTGTCTCTGTCCTCTCTCTCTCTCTCTCTCTCTCTCTCTCTGTGTGTGTGTGTGTGTGTGTGTGTGTGTGTGTGTGTGTGTGTCTCCAAATTTGGTTACAGGATTAGCAGTACTCTTCGTGGGCAGAGGTTTCCTCAGAGGCTCTCTGTGTTTGGTGAGAGAGGTGGGTTCTGACCTGTACCTAGAGGGCTCATGGGAGGTTTAAAGGGATTCAGGTGATGCAATCTGAAGAAGGATATATCTGTGCTCAGAAAAAAAAATGACAGCTTCTTAAATTACCTTTCTAACATGGGGATGAGAACTTCGTCCAAGATTACGGATGACTTATACAGAAGGGAAGAGAGAGCTGGTGATGTAGAAGAAGCGGGGCTCTCACACGGATTGTGGAGCAGAGGGAAGGCTGGGCAGCCAGCATCAGCACTCGGAGGGCACGGGCTTTAGAAGGCACTGGGTCCCCGCCCTCAGCATTTCCATTACTGCTTTCTAAGTGGCTCATGTTTGGCACGGACGTATTAGTGTTACTAAGGCCCACCCCTTGTTCACAGTCCTTCTTCAGCAGAGTCCCCCTTCTGCCCCAGGGTCATCACGTCCACGAGTAGACACCGTCACATTGCACATCTCCATTTTGTTTGGTAAATGTGTAGCCCCGTGGGTGGTGCTCCACACTGGGTTGGGTTGGCATTTAGGGTGCACCTCCACAAACTGCTTTTCTCAGTCTTGTGAGATCAGCTGAGGCTTCACCCAGGTCTGCCACCTCCAGCCAGGCTCCAGCAGGTTCTGGGAGAGACAGGGCCATCCAGGAAGGTCCACAGCTGACTCCACCACTGCACACGACAGCACAGGCAGTGTCTCTGCGGGGCGATCCTACCAAGTCATGCAGTCCAGAATCCCTGCTGGTAAATCTCCTTCCTGAGCCTGTGAGGCCCTCCATGTCTCCCAAAGCTAACATAAGAGCCCCATTTTGGAGACAGTTTTTGTTCTGTAGGAGGATTGTGGAGATCGTCTTACTTTTGGCACCCCAAGCTTAAGCTCTGCCTCTAGTGACATTTTAAGTTAGTGTGTTGCAACTGACTTAGGCTAAAACCCACCTGGTATTCACACCTCCTTATCTTTTCAGGGTCCCGCCATGAGACAACGTTCTTTCCCTCCAGACTCCTCTTGACGGGTTACTTTCTCATTCTTATGTGACCTTGACAATTCTGCCACAAGGTCTGCAGAACCTGGCTTTGGAGCTTTGCAGTGTGCCCCCAGGTTGCTTTGCCTGGGGTAGACCGGAGACCTGACCTCATGGGAAGGAAGCAAGCCCCACCCTCAGCGACTCCCATGACATGCGTGCCCCATAATGACTTTCTGCTGGCAAGGGGAGGCTCATCTACCCACATGGGGTAACTTAACAAGTACCCATTCTTGTATTCAGAGAGGGATCATGCCTGTCCCCCTCCAACTGTGGGCTTTACACCTATTGCTTATGGCTATTCTATGTAGGAGAGCTGGCCTTTCCCCCTTTTCTCCCTCCTTCCTTTCCCTCCTCTTCCCCTGTCCCTTCCCTCCCCATCCATCACCCAGGAATAGTTGTACTTGACTTTTCATCCAATACAGTTGACTTGACTTAGCGAATCTCCCCAGCTTTGACTGTGGAGGCTCCTTCTGTTGGCTTCTGTGTCTTTTCTATATCCTTCCAATGATATGGGATGCGGTTGTTGTTTTTTTTCCTCCCCCATGTCCCAATGTCTGTCTCTCCCTCCCCTCCTCATTCATTCCTCTTCTTCATCTTTCATTTTGTTTCATCTCCATTCTTCCTTTTTTGCATCCCCCCCCCCTTTTATGGCATTCCAGGATGTTTTCTCTTTACTCTCCTTTCACCTACAGGAAACTTGGAAACCAGCAGAGCGAAGCCCAGAGTCGATGCATCTCCTATTCGTCCCACGGTTCAGCCGGGGAAGCACAGAAGGCTGGGGCTAACTGATGCCTCAATTCAGTGGGTTTTGACTCCAAAATCACCCACCACCTGTGCTCCCAGTAACCTTCCAGCGTATGTGCAGGAACCAGTGGTGACCTCAGCTATGTACCCATGACTGTGTGCAGTGAGCACTCAAGACCAGAATACGAAGTAGGAGGTGAGAAGAGGAATAGGATGTAGTTCAGTGACTCGCTGTAGCCACAGAAGAGGTCCTTCCACAGTCAGTAGGAAGGGCTTCTCAGAACTATGAAGTCATCAGAATGTAAGAAGCCCAGTCTATGCACTCAGTCTCTCCAGGGAGGCAGCCCCTTACTTCCTCTTCCCTGCTTTCCACTGAGCCTCATAACAAGGGTCTCATGGGGATGTGAAGACAAACGCCAAGGCCGTTGGCACATAATGCAGAGTCTGAAAGGAAGGCAGGATGGAGACCCCCTCCCCTGAGTTCATGTAGGCCTAGCATTTTTAGGACAGCTAATAAAAGTAGCTGTGTGCTGGTCAGTGGTTCCTCCCCAACCCTTACTGCCTTCACGGTGTTCTGAGAAGTCTTTCAGTGCACAGGCAGATGGCCTTGTTGGAGCAATTAATAAAGCCCAAATGCACTTGCTTTTATTAATAACACAATGAGCAATTGGCCAGACACCTTCAAGCCATTTCGCCATTTCTGTGTGTCACCTCCTGACCCTCATGAGAATCTTCCCTTGTAGGCTGGGATGACTTGATGTATATTGTAAATGCTATGGACTGGGGCACACCGCAAGAGTAGAGTGGCATGCATTTCTGTGTGTCTAAGACTGAAGCTGGGGTCCAAAGTGGAGAGAGTCTGACTGGCATGGGGTGGAAGGCAAAGAAGCTCCTAGAATAGCATGGGTAGGATGGGCAGATCCATGTGCTGGGGCGGGAGTGGAGTAAGGAACGCCTCGCGCTAGATGCATCAGAACGCACAGCACCAAAGACAGCTGGGAAATCGGTTTCATTGTTACCTTCAGGAAAGGAAGATCAGTGTGAGTAGGGGCTGAGGATGTCAGCTTACTCATAAATGGCAGGTTGGAGACCGTGTGCCCCGGGGATGACCCAAGAAGAAGGGAAACCAAGGGAGGGACCACAGAGGCACTAGACTGCATGGTAGAGAGAATGGAGAAAGGAGATAGCTCAGGGTCTACCCTGGGTGTCCATTGCTAGGAGAGCTCTGCATAATTACAGTCAGGGAGGGACTTAGGTTCTCATGAAGTTCCTCAGTAGTAGAAACAGTTATGTTATGGAGGAGGAGGGTCAGGCTACCCTCACCTGGTATTCTGTGAGGACCAAGGTAAGCTAGAGCACACTGAACATCCAGAAAACATAATGAGCATTATGGGGCAAGCATCATGGGCAGGTAAATGAAGGACTCGGAGTGCAAAGCCATTGGTGCAGATCACTGCCCACACACATAAGTGCCCAGCTCCCTAGCAATACCAGACAAAGGGAATCCAGTGGTTGGATGTGTACATTAGGGCCAGTGTGGTTGATTCTGGCTCCTCTGCACAACGCCGATGCTGAGATCCAGGCCACTTCCCCATCAGCATTGGTGTGCTCTGGGTCCTGTGGGACTGACCTCCAGCTCTGGCCCTTCAAAGCGGCTCAGCTCAGCAGAGCAACGCCAACCACAGCCCAGCTCGTTATGTTGCCCATCGATGCTGCCTTGCCAGCATTCATTGCCATAAAACCAATCACAATGGAATAATTCGATACATGTGTGACTCACAAATATAGTTCCCCAAGCCACTGTTCTACATTAGTAGTAGCTAAGCACCCATTGATGGAAGCTTAAAATAAAGTGTTCCCCAATGGACCCCTGCTTTAGTAGGCATTACCCCAGAAAGCTGGAGCTCTTCATAGTAGTTACTGTAAATGGCATGCATTTCCAAGTGGGCCAGAAATATCTGGAGAATCTATTTACTTTTTTCCCTCATGCATTGATACAATGATGGTATCTTGTGTGGGCTTAGAGAAGCTGGGGACCAACTTCTTCTTCTTCTTTTCTTCTTTTCTTCTTCTTCTTTTCTTCTTCTTCTTTTCTTCTTCTTCTTTTCTTCTTCTTCTTCTTCTTCTTCTTCTTCTTCTTCTTCTTCTTCTTCTTCTTCTCCTTCTTCTTCTCTTCCTCCTCCTCCTCTTCCTCTTCCTCCTTTTATTCCTCCTCTTCCTCCTCTTTATTTTCTCCTTTCCATTTATACTGGAAGACTAATGTCTACATTAGATGTAAACTGATTCTTCTAGACCTTCTAGCTAACTGCGGGAGCCTGGAAAGGACTTATTTGAAAGCTCAAATTGATCTGAGTAGGCTGGTTATGACTTACTGCCTGGATGGACTTGGTCCCCATCACTGAGGCTGAGTCTGTGTCAGGAGTATGGGTAGGACTGGTGATTTGTAGTAAAGATCTCTCATGTCTCCTTCACAAGGCAGAGGCCCCCAGAAATTTAAGCTGGTGATTGCTGTGAAGATGGGGGTTGGCCCAGGTGCTTCAGTCAGCTTTGCACAGCTTTGGAGCTCTTTCTCTTTCCCAGGGTTATGCTGGACCCTTGGTTCCTGAATGCTACTGGCTGAGACGCATGCACGGCCAACCTAAACACAGCTCGTTTACACTGCAGCAGAGCCTCTCCTCAGTGTCCACATAAGCTCTCACAACTTTTGTTCCTGGAATATTGGATACTAGCAAACTGAGTTGACACACAGCTGTGACGATGTGGAAGTGATGGCACTGCAGTGTCAGTAGCCAGGTCACATCTGCTGTCTGACTTCCTTCAGATCACAGAAGAAAGGAAATGAGCACAGGAAAACAAGTTCCACTCTAAAAAAATGCATTCACCCTTTAGGTTCCAGATATTCCGGACCTTTTCTCTGAGCTAGGAACACATACATTAGCACAGAAAGAAATTCAGCATCTGCTATGTGAGATTTTTCAGCCACAATTTAGTTGAATTTGTTTTCTATTGAGAAGGTGGTTGGAACCAGCATATGACTTCTGTTTTGTTTGGTGGGGTAGGAGTTAAGATAGGACTCATGTAGTCCAGGCTATCCTCAAACTCACCCTGTAGCCAAGGATGACTTTAAACTCCTGATCTTCCTGCTTCTACTTCCCAAGTACTGGAATTCGCAGCCCAGTGGAATCAACACGTAGTTATCTTCTTCTAACAATGGCTTAGCTAGATTAATCATTCCCAGTAATTCTGTGTACTATAGGCTGAAGCTAGTTGCTAATTTGCTTACTGGATGTAAGGGGTTGAGAGGTGTAATACGTGGTAGGAAGGGTGACCTATCTTAAGTTCATAGGTGTAGCATATAGTATAAAGATATGCCTGGAGAGGAATGATGCAGCTAAGAATGAGAAATACATGGGAAAAATCCAAGCCAAAAGGAAAAAAAAAACTCAACCAAAATTACTGTGTCTCCCTGGATAGGGGCAAGCAGCTTCCTCCTCCTCCTGCTACCACAGCCACAGATTGCTTCTGCTACTGTGCCCCACCAATGGACTGCATCCCCAAACCATAAGCCAAAATAAACCCCTCTTCCCTTAAATCCCTTCTTGTCAGCTACTTAGGAGAAGAAACTAGACAAAGGCCTAATACACCAGTGAGTAACCAAAGCTGGAGAATGAGAAAACAGATGAATGCCACAGACAGAGAGGAAGAAGGAGGCTTGGACAGGCCAAAGTGAAGATGTAATGCATTGTGTGTGAGTCTACACCGGATGAGAGCGCCGGGAGGAGATAACAGAGTGTGGGGAAGCAGCAGCAATCCAGGAGACCAGGGCAGACTCTTGGTGTGAATCAGCGAGACTCCATTCACCAGACTTGAGAGGTCCAGGGAATCCACCAAGGAGGATTCCTTAGAAGGTGGATTGTTTATACAAAACCTGGCCCAACTGCAGAACAGATTGCGAGAAGCATGAAGAGGCTCAGCTTTGGAGTAGAAGGCTAGCCTGTCTAGCACACGCCAGGGAGGCCTGCAACTGAGAGCAAAGCTTCTTTTTGGGTAAATCCTCAAAAAGGGACTAAGTTGTTCTTTCTCTCAAAGCAAAGGTGACATACTTCTGGGCTTGGAAAGAGGAAACCTGCTATCCTTTATGGTTGTCCGATGGTCATGAAAGGAAATGCTCACATGAACTCCAAGGACAGAACAAGCAGCCTGGGAGGTGGTGTCTCCTTTGAGAGAAGAAATTATCAGGAAAGAAGATCATGCACACAGAGGATCTATGGGCCTTTAGTGTGAGGGGAATTCCTTTGCCATCTACTGTAAGATATGGGGAAGAGCACTGGGTGGCTGAAGAGGCATCTGGGGGCTGCTGTGAGCAGGAAAGGTGACCTTTGGCCTGATTTCACAGGCATGATGAATCCTCTGGCTAGTTACTCTGTACTTCTGGGTTTGATGGGAAGCCTCAGAAAATGGCTTGTCTCCAGTGGCTGTCTGGGAAGGCATGTGTATATGTGGGATAATCTCTCCTCTCTCTCTCTCTCTCTCTCTCTCTCTCTCTCTCTCTCTCTCTCTCTCTCTCTTTCTCTCTCTCTCTCTGTGTGTGTGTGTGTGTGTGTGTGTGTGTGTGTGTGTGTGTTTAGAAATCAGAGTCCATGATCTACAAAGGACTTTTCTGAAGCTCATCCCAGTCACTGTTGTCAGCCGTCCTGTATCAGGATGGGAAGATACTGCAGATCACACACAAGATGGCAGAGGGCAACTCATAGTCAGATCACAGAACATCTGCTTAGGTGGTGAGAGCCAACCAGTAGTGAGCCATGAAGTCATCATGTCATCTAAGACAGGATCTGGCCGACACTGTGGATGGGGAAGTGTGGAAGTGGACACACATGTGAGAGTGCATTTCAGATGAAAGTGTGCTGGACTGGTGCCGAGCCTGAGTTGGAGGACGGAAAGGGCTGATCCTCTGGGAACACGTGGAGAGCAGTCATTTGGAAATCAATACTTGTTTGAATATCTAGATGCAATTAGGCATTTTGAGGTATATATTTGCATATCTACATCACAAGCCTGCACCCCCCCATGTGTGCACATACACACATGCACACACATGCATACATGTGCACCATGCACACAATGCACACACATGCACACATCGACATGTCACTGCCCACACAGAGTAAATAAGCTCATCAAGGGGAAGGCTTTGGACCAAAATGGGTTAAAACTTCAGACTAAGCCTAAGACATCACTATAGACTTAGTTACAGGGGACAGGAGTGGAATATAGCTCAGGAGAGGAGACTGGAAGGGACAGTGGTGTGAATGAAGAGTAAACAGGACAATCCAGAACAATCTGACACACAGAGAGCCAGGGGAATTGTTCCAAATACACCATTAAAGAAGAAAAGGATCATTTTTTTCAACTGGGTCAACTGGCTTCTTCTTCTTCTTCTTCTTCTTCTTCTTCTTCTTCTTCTTCTTCTTCTTCTTCTTCTTCTTCTTCTTCTTCTTCTTCTTCTTCTTCTTTCTTCTTCTTCCCCTCCTCCTCCTCCTCCTCCTCTTCCTCTCCTCCTCCCCTCCTCCTCCTCTCCTCCTCCTCCTCTCCTGCTCCTCCTCCTCCTCTCCTCCTCCTCTCCTCCTCCTCCTCTCCTCCTCTTCCTCTTCCTCCTCCTCCCCCTCCTCTTCCTCCTCCTTCCCCCCTCCTCTTCTTTCTCCTCCTCTTTCTGTTTCAAGTACGAAAGTACACTTGGAATGGAGAATGTGGTCAAAACTTAATATTAAGGCACAAATATGAACTTCTATAAAAATGTAGTAGGAAACTTTGCGTTAAGCAAAGACTTCTTAGACAAGGACATAACGTCACTGCACCTAAAAGATGAAAGGGACACACTGGGTTCTATCAACATGAAATCTTAAAAGAATTAAGACAATTAAAAGGGCACTAAAAATCCAGGAAACCTTTTTGCAATATGTATTCAGCGAAGCGACTGGGGTAAGGAACTTATGAAAGTATCTTATAATTCAGTTAAAGAAAACAGAGCATTGAATAAATCCAGGTGGAAAACACACAGACAGCGAACCTGCTCTGTGGAGGGTGAATGGGGCACAGGAGAAGTGAGGGGCATCATCTGGATTTGAGACTCCTTATTACCACCTGAGTAGTGGAAGCAAAGTCCGTGTGGGTGCAGCGAGCGCGGGGACAGATGGAGTGCTCTTGTTTTGCTGCTAAAGGTTAAAAGAAAGATGGTAGAGTTCATTTGGAAGTGGCTTGGTTTGTTAATTACAACATATATTTACTGTATAACTAACCCACAGGCACAATGAGGTATTTATTCAAGAGAGACAAAAACATTTGACCCAAGCTGGAGCTAGTTAAGCATGCCAGCAAATGGAAGACTGAACCCATAGAAGCCTGCTTCCACCTTGGAGTGTCAACTGGAAACAGAAGGATGAATCCTGGAGCTAAGATAAAAGGAGCTTATGGGCACGTGATGTGAGGCTATTGAAAAGACTTGAATTACTTCTAACACCTGAGAGGTATGGCCTACAACAGGATAACTTCAGTTCCAGGGAATTTGAGGTCCTCTTCTGGTCTCCAGGGACCACACATGTGCCCCTCACTCTCCACTCCACCTTTAATCATTAGGAAATTAAACATCTTTTAAAAATGGCATTATATGAGAAATTATGGAGACCAATGACCCTTAGTCATTGAAGACAGATTTCCGTCATATGATATGAATGCTCCAAGTATCAACTACACCATTTACACTTTGTCACCCACTCCAGTGAAAGTCGAGCAATCCCAGGAATATAAAGGTCACAGGACTCAGCTTCAAACAGGTCAGCCTTGAACCCTTGAACAATGGACCACATACTCACCGTGATGGCGAAGTCTTGGTTTCAGAGGCAAGAAGGGAGTTCTTGGTCCCATACCTCTATTCAGGTGCCTTGAATCCTGGGACCTATGCTTAGAGCCATGGGATGGTTGATCATTTTTTAGTAATAATTTAAAAAGAGTAATTGTATGTGCATAAATACGTGAGTTTGAATGCCCTCAGGGGCCAGAAGAGGGTGTAAGGCACCTGAGCAGGAAGCTGGGAACAGAACTCAGGTCCTTTGTAAGAGTAGTATACACTCTTAACTGCTGAGCCGTCTCTCAATCTCTGTAGTAATTAATGTTCATTATCACCTTGACTGCATCTGGAAGGAACTGAGAGACTTGTTTCTGGATGTCTGTGAGGTCATTTCCAAGGAGAACTTACTAAAGGTAGAGGATCCTCTCTCGCAGTAGGCTGTACCTTCCTGCCATAGCCCAGACGCACACAGGACGGATGTGAAAGCAGTCCTACCTGTCTGTCCACCTTTAGTTTTTGCTTGTATCCATCCCATTGCTGCTAAAGCAGCCATCTTCCACTGACGTCAGAAGCAAGCTCAGTAGGCCTTCCAGTCTTCCAACTTTGTCTTTAACCTGAGTTCCAAACAAGCGGATCTCTGAGAATCCTCTGGAACGTCAGCGCCAGATGGAAACTACTGAAGCAACCACCATTGCCGACTGAGTAGCCTCATCAAGGTGCAGAGAGGTTCTCTGCCTCCCCAGTGTGCAGACAGTTGCTGGACTCCCCGATACTGTGTGAGCCAATCTAATAAACTTCCTTTGTCATGTGTATTCATTCTGTTGTCTCAGTCCCTCTAGAGAACACTGATTGATACAATGTGTCATAAGAGGCGTTGAAGATAGCAGACACACTGCACTGGCCGGTGCAAATCCTTCCGCTGTTCTGGCCGAGTTAGCCCCATGAAATCTCGAGCTCAGCTCGCAGGCAGCACAGTGCCTACCTTCCCCTGATGATCTGGAAACCTTCCCAGCCTGTATATGTAAAACCTCTGCGATGTAAAAATAAAGGCTCCAGATTCAGCTGGGGGACTATTTGTGGTTTGGAAATGAGAATATTCCATTAGAGTGATTCACTCTTAAATTATTATTTTCTATAAGCTTTAGTGTTCTGCAAAGATTTTTATTTTAATGTAAAGTGCCTGATTCTGCAGTCCTCTCAGTAAGGCAATAACTTTTCATTAACTTCATTTTTCATTTTTATCTTTCTCTGAGTGTTGCAGAACATAGCTTGTGATTTTGAATGTCATGTAACAACAACTCTAAAATTATCTGCCCTTATTTGCATCTGACACTAATATTTGATATGTTAAGTTACGCAGATCTACAAATGTAGGTCTGCCTCATTCTGCCTTGGGTGACAATAAGAGCTGTCAGCTCTGCATTTCCGTGCTGAATTCATGTTGCTAATGACTGCTGTTTTTTTTTTTGAGAAATATTGTGTGTGTGTGTGTGTGTGTGTGTGTGTGTGTGTGTGTGCTCAGAGAGGAAGAAAAGGAAAGAAGGGAGAATGAAGCCAAGAAGGAGGGATGTAAGGAAAGGGAGAGACAGAAAAGAGAGAGAGAGAAAAGAGAAAGGAGGGAGGAAGGAAGGAAAGAAAGAGAGGGAGTGTGGGGGGCAGTGAAGTGAGAGGAGCAAGGGATCTCAACTGATTGCCTCCAGAAAAACTTAAACCACAGCATTTCCCCACTTTGGATGTGAATTACTGAGATTTTGCGTAAGTGGCCAGCAGTGACCCCTGACCTTCAGCAACACGCAGTCTCACCTTCATTTCTAAAATGCGGGTTCTCATAAAGTTTTCGACATCCCAGTGCTGATATTGTTTATTCCCATCAGCACTGTAAGTGCAGGTGGTTTGTAGATTGATGAAAAAAAAAAAGGCCCCTCCCTTCCCACCTAATCTCTTCCCCAGGGAAGCCCTTTGAGGCACATATTAGCATTTTAATGTATGACATATGCGATTATTTTCTGGTTCTTTCTGACAGCAGAGGTGGATTCCGCTGCCATGCCAATGTGTGTTTCCTTTGCTGGCATGGTTTCCCTTGGGGGTCCTGTTCGGTGCCTTTGTGTATTTTCTGCTTATCAACTGTGGGCACTGTCTCTGTGAGGCTGAAGCCCTCAGGCCTCTGCTTCTCACCTTTTTAGCTCTCCAACTCTTACATGGCATCTGGGCTCTGTGACGTTAACATTCAGCCCTCAAGGTTGACCTTGCTTTACCTCGATGGTATTTCGGTTCCCAAGGGCTGGTAACATGTTGTGGCAGTGGTGAAGGTGGTCCTTTGAGGACCCACCAGGAGGCTTTGACTTGGTTTAGCTCTCCACCCTCTGGTTTCCCCAGAGGCATCCATCTGTTGAGAAGCTGCTTAGCTGTGTACCTGCAGGATGGCAGCGTCACTTGGCTCCATTGGTGTACCTTCATCTGCTTTTCATCTTCATCCTCCATTTCTCTTCTTCATAGTCCACACTGGTCCCAGGTTCCGTTCAGAGTGGGCTTTGCCTTACTCCCCAGTGGGGTTTTCTGGTTATCCAGATCTCCAATGTTACAGGAGTGAGTCACTTTGTAAGCACCAGGAGGTTCATGATCCTTGGCTCCTGTGTCCTGCAGAAAGTGTGTGGGCAGAAGCAATCCCTTCTGAGATAGTGCAGCTGGGTATAGAATCTGAGCCTAAAGCAAGCTTTTCTAAGACTTAGAAGTAGTTCTCAAGGATTTTGTTTGGGAGAAAATTTCTGTGGTTTAGAAGTAGTTCTCAAGGATTTTGTTTGGGGGCAGAAATCTAGAGATGGTCTGACTCCTTGTTTCCTTTTGTATTTAAATGTAAAGTCACAATCGATCAACTTTAGTGTAGGTGGGAGACAGGGCAGACCTTGAAAGCAGATACCCATTGGTTGTGAGTAATTACTTTCTTAGTTCTGTGTCACTATTTCGTCCTGGTGGTCTCTTCCATGTTCGTCCTCCATGGAAACTGAGAAGAGCAGCTTTGAGGAGTGTAAACATGTGCGTCTTCCCCTACCCCAAGCTTCACTTGACACTCTGGGTCTTACAGATGACAGCTTTATCCCAAGTTTCCCTTGACACTATGAGACTTGCAAATGTTAGCTCTCTCCCAGGCTTTGGTTGAGGCTATGAAACTGCAGATGCCAGAATGGGTCTGGGCAGATCCCATCTGGGTAGTGTGTAGTGTATTTCCAGAGAGGACCTATCTATGAAAAGTAATGTCCAGAACCAGAACGGTGTGACATTTCCCACTCTTGACATGCTCTAGTCTAAACCTTGTTGTCTAGCCCTATGTCTTGGTGATGTCACATGGGAATGGACTTCACAGCTCTGACCATGGTGGCTATTTTAGGTCAGCTGTATATGTCCAGTGAAGTCATTTGGATCCTTAGAGATGAGAGAGAGGCCACCAGACTACTGAAGAACAATATGCAGAAAGCTCAGGAACCAGTCTCAACAAAGCCTCAGTCCAAATATGGATGCCAGAAGTCTAAGAGGAATCTCCCTGCACTTTAGGGCACTAAGCTCTACTGAGCATAGGAAAGGTGTGTAACCTTCATGGCTCACTTAGGTGCTATCTCCATTCATCCCCTGCTGGGACAGCATCCAGTTACTTCAGCCACTCTGCTCATCTGGCTTTCCTACTCTTTGGACTCACTTTTGTGTATTTCTGACCTCCCTAAGAAGACTTAGGAGGGAAAGAAGGCAGGTGACTGTGCCCTATCTTCTTAAGGTGAAAGTCCATGGGACATAGCTTAAAAATATCTATTCAGATTAAGACTGCTGAGCCAAAAGTGCCCCATGATCCTTGGACATAATGCATTAATGCAGCAGGTGCCAAAATCCTGGACTTCAACATGCTGCGTAGTTGATTCTAGTTCCCAACTCTGCAAACAGCTGTGTGGCTTCAGGCAGGTCACTAAACCCATCTGAGCCTGCTTTATGGAGACACATATCTTCCACTTATAGCACTACATAGGGAATAAACAACGTGAGATTACTATCGAACCCAACAAACACACATGGGCTATAACCACACCTGTTGAGTACAGAAGTGTAGTGAGGCGTTCCTTTCTGTCTCTGGGGCAGTAGTTCCATCAGAAGGCCAGGGCCCCACCCTGTTCCTCTATGACATCACCCTGGAGCTTCACTGACTCAAAGCAAAACAAAACACTGGTAGTTCCTTTCTTGCTTAGGATGACTGTTGTGATCCCCATACATAGTAGAAAGGGTGACTTCCCTCACCCTGCCAAGGAGATGAATCCTTCACAAGCAAAGGAAGCATTCCCAAGATGAAGCCATCTCATCTCTCACCATGAGCATAGTGGAGCACAGCGTTAAAGGTTCTTCAAGATTAGGATTTCCATCATTGTGGAGGGTAGAGTGTTTTAGATCCAGAACCTGAATGATCTTGGGCTGTCTTTAGCTGCCTTAGAAATCATTCAATGCTCATTCCTGTGTAGAAGTTTGATCTGGTTCTTCCTCCCAGCCACATGCTACCAGATTCAAAATACATTTACAAATAACTTGGCCAGATAGCTGGGCTCTTCTCCGATTAGATCATTACTTAATATAACTCATTTACCCTAATCTGTATTCTGTCATATGGCTGGTTACCTGTGCTCATGAACTATACATCTATGTAGTCACATCTTCCTGGACAAATCTCCTGCATCTTGCTCTATCTCAGAATCCTTTCTGCCTCCCAGATGTCCCAACCTTTGTTCTACCCTTTCCTACAGGCCACAGGCTTTCTAACAGACCAGTGTTGCATTCATACAACACACAAGCTATTCTCTCTACGCCCTTGTGTCTGATAGCCTTGTGACTGTTCCCGGTGTGTAACAATGCTGTGGGATCAAAACCTGGTGCCTGTCTGAGAAGCTCCCTTGTGCTGGATTGCACTGGCTTAGTACTCTGTGAATGCTCTCTGTAACACTGGGGCTAAACCAGACCCATCTGGCTGCAAAGTGTGGAGATTTTAATTGCCTGGGTAATGCCCCAAGCTGTACCCCATGGATCAAATACTCCGGGATCCCTTATGAGAGCACTATATCTTCCAGTAGGGTCACCTCTACTGTGATGGTGCTGTCTGCTTGAAGACGATGCCGGCTCCCTGCCAGCTCTTCTTGTCTCTCTAGGTCTCAGGCCCTTATTGGATCTAGCCAGTGGTCAGTCATGTAAGTATGGTTGCAACCAAGAACAATAGTGTGGTCAAGACCCTGAACACGAAAGTTGCCATCCATTACTTCCAGAGTCTTCTGCCAAGTGGAGGAATTCACCCTTCTTCCCACTGGGCCAGAGGATGTGCACTATGTGTAGGGTTTGCACGGAATCATTGCTGTGCTGAGAACCACTTAGCTCCACTGGTATAATCTTGGGCCTGTAATATGACTTTTGGTGGTGCCGAACCTCTGTCCTTTACTGTGCAGTGCCCAGTAGAGCACCCTCCATTCTCAATTACTCTTACTTAGTTGACAGAAGTCATTGAACAGCTACTGTGCATCCTGCGCCAGCACCTCCAGGCCTCTGGTTTATAATCAGAGTCGTCTTTCTAATGCCACTGGACTTAGAGTTGCAATGCAGAGAGTGGAGGTCTCATTTTCTGTTAACCCCATATTCAGGCATGTCTGTCCCCTTCTAAGGTGCAACGATGGAAAACAGATGTCACTCAGCTAGGTAAAGTCAGAGCTGACACCGACTCTTGTCATTTGCCCAAGAAAGAGTGGGTGCAAGCATGTCTTGAAATGTCTGTGTGCCTCTGGAGGGAGCCCCGCAAAGAATCATGTGAAAACAGAAGTGTCCTTATCTTCCTGAGTCTCAGTCTTCATATGTAGAATAGGAGCAGTTGCCCCTTGATGCCTTGTCTAGCAGCTGATAGTCATGAACCCTGGGACAGAATGAAAGGCCTGGTCTCCTGCCTTCCACTTCCTGTCATTGAACACCAGGGAGGGATCCAGTACCATCTAGAGTAGCTGTTCGGAACAACAGAGTTAGACATGTGGAGAGATCTATTCAAAGTCTGAGACTTTACACCTCTGTGGATATTTAAACTCTAGTCAACTTTAGTAGACATGAAGGGAAAGAAGAGGGGTCTAGGCTATAGACCATCCTCTCTACATATATGCACTCATATTTGTATAAAACACATACAGATACACACACTCTCTCTCTATATATATATATATATATATTTATACATATTCTCTAGTAAAATACTAATGTGTGGCTGCATTATCTACGGGAACATATATGCATGACATATACATGCTATCTGATATGTGTATATTTGTTTGTATATGTATTATCCTCTGTGTGTGTGTGACAGAGAGAGAGAGAGAGAGAGACAGAGAGACAGAGACAGAGAGACAGAGAGAGGGGGGGGGGGGAACTGCTCCAGCTGCAGTGCCTTTCCTCTCTATAGATTTCGAGCTTTTGCTTCAGTGCTGAGAAAGGCACTAGGCATGATAAATCCCTCCCACAAACAGAGAGAAATAAATACTTTCCACAAAGAGGATCATGAAGTATATTTTTCCCAGGGAGCTCCATTATTTTATAAGCAGTTCCCTTTTTCATCTTTACTGTGCTTGCTTTGACTGGCCAGACTCCTGGCCCAGTCTGGCCTGCTCTCTGCACCACCTCCATCATCACTCACATTCAGGGGATGGGGGGGTGATAGCTGGGCCCCAGATCATCACCCAGTTAGGCTCCCTTGACACCTCTGAAGGCAAGATGAATGGCCAGCTGCCTTTGTGGGCGGTGCTCCCAAGCAAGTGGTCCTGCCTCCGTGCTGCTCTTTGCTTTCTATTTTCTGTGTTGCAAGCTTCTTCTGTATTCCATTCAGATGCTGACTGATGGGCAGAGGTTCCTCATGATACAGAGACAAGGAATGAAAACATTGTTTCATTTGCATATGTAGATATTTGTATCACTTAGCTAAGAAAACTGTAGCTGCTGTGTGTGTGTGTGTGTGTGTGTGTGTGTGTGTGTGTGTGTGTGTGTGTATCTGATAAGCACAGAGGAGAGGATGAGAGATTCCCACTGTGGCTTGAACAAGCATGGCACAAACCACCAGGGAGCTGTTGTTAGTCATCCTTATTCCTAAGCAATGCCGGATGCAGGACCGAGTTTAGACGTCAACACATCATGTTGGGAGAGATAGCTCAACAAACTGCCAGTAGTTCCTGAGAAAGTCAGCTTTCCAGCTTTGTCCTGTAAGCCACTGATTGACTCAAATGTCTATTTTTCTCTCCTTGTCTCTTGTGTGTGGTGTGTGCGATGGGGAGGCCTTAGGTGTCAGTCCTCAGGGCGTCTGTCATACATGTCATTTTCTGAAGCAGGATCTCTTACTGAACCTAGACTTTGCCAATTCAGTCAGACTGGCTAGCCTAGCCCCTCTCTATGACCTCACACCTGGCTAGCCTGACCCCTCTCTATGACCTCATGCTTTGCTGTGGAATAGAGCTTTAGCAAGGCAATACTTTCAAGGCAAGCCAGTGCCATGAAGGGATGCTGCCTTCTTTGCTTGGAAGTTTCAATGGTTAAAGCATGTTTTCCTAAGGCTGCAACGTTGGGCAGCAGCTGGAAACTGCCTTGCTGGTGAGTCATTTCAGCTCTGAGGGCTTCACTCTTGGGAAGGTTAAGACTTGTGCTCTTGTCAAGGTTCCGGGCATCCCATGATTCACATGTTGTAGTTTCCTATAGCCATGGCTGGATTTCAAAGTCTGCCGATGGGTGGCTGGACCAAGAATGAATGAGCCCACATAGGACAAGATGAAGTATTCTGGGTCCAGCAATGACAGGTTGGACATGCAGTGGCTTTGTGGTAAAAGCTATTTTCTGCCTTTGTGATGTTATGTAACTTGCTTTGGAGCTCGGTCTAAGGTAATAAATGCTATGTGTTTGTGTTTCATGCCTCAGACTTAATAGTAGAAAACTGTTTTGTTTCTCTTCAAATAAGTTAAGCTGTCTAGAGTGGGAGTTTGAATGAGAGTGGCTCCCCGTAGGCATATATATGTGAATGTTTAATTTCCAGTTAGTAGAACTGTTTAGGAAGGATTAGGAGGTGTGGCTTTGTTGGAGGAGGTGTGTCACTAGAGGTGGGCTTTGAGATTTCCGCCCCTCACGCCAGACCCAGTCTCTCAGCCTCCATCTTGGGTCAGATGTGAGTTCTCAGCCACCATTCCAGAACCATGCCTGCCTGTTACCATGCTTCCCACCACAACAGTAATCTACTAAGCCCCTGAAACCGTAAGCAAGGTCCCCAATTTAATGCTTCATTTTATAATCTGCTGAGGTCAGGGTTGGCGGAAATAGAACAGTGCCTTAGAGCAGTAGGGTGTTTTCACCTGGGTTGGCAGCTTCCAGATTCCTCCTTTGTATCCATCCGTACTTAGCAGAGTTGCCAGCACTGTCTCTTCTCTGGCAACCACACGAACCATTATCCTAGAAGTCTGGATGCTTTGGATGCTGCCTGGAAACTTTAAGGAAGATGTAGATCAGCTGCAAGTATCACAGTGGCCAGGATAACTGTCACAGGAAACTTCGCTCTGGTCCTGACCCTTCAGCCAAGCTGTGGATGGATGTATTGGTGAACACTGGACACCAGGCTCAACCTTCAACTCTTCTTGCTCTGGCCAGTGAAGGAGGCAGCACTTCCTCCAGCTGCTGCTGGTGCTAAACGAGGATTGGTCCGTACGGGAGGCCAGTGATTGCTGGAACTGGAACCTGTGTGACAACTGATGGGGATTTTAAGATGACCACAGCCATGCCACATTCCTCTGATCGTAATATAAGCTGTTTTCTTGCCACTGCTTGATGGCTGGGGAGGCTCTCTCCTGGGTTAGAAAGTTGGGCCAGATCGAAGCTCTCCCCTGTTTGTCTATGTGTGTATTCTTAGTATGAGCAAACCAGACTGGGAGGTGTGGTCCTGTGTTGTCCAGACTCAGCAGTAATAGTAACTGGCAGTAGTATCCCAGATGCTCATCAAGAGCGGAGGATGCCTTAGTGTCCTGTCTGGTGGCTGTGATAAAATTCTCCCACAAAACCAACTTAGGAGACAAGGCATTTATCCTTTGTCAGAAGTCCAGGTTACTGTCCCTCACTGTAAAGTTGCCACAGCAGCAGAAGCTTGGAGCAACTGGTAACATCCACCCTCAAGCACACAGAGAGTGGACTAATGGTCTCTTGGTGCTCAGCCTGCGTCGTCTTGTGTCTGCAGTCTATAACCTGAAGTCGCAGGAATGGTGCCACATAGAGTGGGCAGTCGCACCATAACCAAGATGCTCCTTTATGGATATGCCCAAGGACCAACCTAATCTAGACAATTTCTCTTCGAGATTCTCATCCCTGGTGATTCTAGATGGTTGGATTAAAGCTGTCGTGCAGTTGGAGATTGGTGGGAGGAACCTAGATATTCAAAGCTCAGAACTGAAATGACACAGAAAGTTCTAGAGAACCGCCGAGAGTTAAGGGTCACTTACCTGAGACCATGAGCTGTAACCCTGGACTAGGGGAAGGTCAAAAAGTTCTCGAGATTGGTGGAAGTCAGAAACTTCAGCGAGCTAAGACAGACAATGGAAAAGCAGAGGTCAGAGGCTGGGAGACCCCAAAAACCCAATGGTAGAGGCCTAGACTGCAAAGACTGGCCAGATTTGAGAGAATTTCCAAGGGCTGGAGCACCAAGTCCCAACACCCAAAGCTCAGAGACAAACTTCTAACTTGTGGGTTTTGGCCCTATAAGCCCCAAGCAGTCAGCATCTGCTTCAAGTTCCTACATTAACCTTAAGCTCTGAAATCTCAGGGCACAGAAATCTGATCCAAGTCTTGGCGCACAGGGCCTCAGTTTTGTACACCTGGTTCTGAAGCTCTGGAATTCAGAGATATCATTGCCGTGAAACCAGTCTTGCTTCTGAGAATGGACTTCTAAATAAAGGTCTCCACGCTGAAGCGGGAGGCAGAGCATGGACGCAGGATTTGTGATGAAGGAAGGAGCCTAAAGTTGCTAGTCCCCTCAGGATTCTCTGTCATGTTATGCTGTTCCCATACCCAGGCCCCAGATAACAAGGGCAAGGAACACTGACTTAACTTTGTGTAGAATCCCTAATTACAAAAGACACCTTCATTGGGTTGTGGAATTATGTGCTGAATCTGAAAGTCCATAGAATTTGAAGTATTGGGGGTGTTTTCTTTCTGAAGAGTAGATGGCCTTCAGGTGAGTCAGGCCATCAGTGGCTCCTAAGTGGGGTGACCTCCAGTGCGGACTCCATATTCTTGTATTGTGTTCTGTATTCGTCAGACTGAGAGTGTCAGCAGAGATTCTGTCAAGGAGAAGATGGCCAGGCTTGTGGGTTCAGACAGGGCAGGGTGCTACACTCAGACCTGACAGTGTTGACAAATGAGAGAACAGTCACCTGACCACCTTGTCAAAAGGCCAGAGCCTCCTGCCTCCTGCCTGGAACAGCCAGATTTCTGGGCAGCACTTTCCAGAAGGAGAGAGAGTCAGCTCTGGCCTCTGCAGCACTCCAGGAGAGCCTCTGCATTCGGGCAAGGGACGATGAAGGTAGGGCTACTCACCAGAAAGCTCCTCATTAGTATCATGGGACCACACGTCTCCGTCTGGAGAGGATGTGCTAGCTGAGATCTCATGTAATCAACCACACAGATAGTGCAAATCGTCATTTAAACTCAGGCCCAAATGTTTTGCCTGGAAGCACAGCCCCCATTTGTTCTTCAAACAAAATGTAAATATTTATTGTGTACCGTAGGCTTCGTGAGCGTGAACCAAATTTTGGGAAATAGCTGAAGAATTACTCATCAGCACTGCCACCACTGTACTTTCTGGCCAGAACTTTGTGGTTCTGACGTAAAAGGCAAAGCCAACATTTTGACAAAGACAGAAGTCAGGCATTTGTTAAGAGCGGATCATATGATGGGGGGGGGGAAGCTACAGAAACTTAAAGAAACATGGAGGGATTCGCCACTCCTTTAAGTGTGTTATGACGTACAATCCTATGGGAAATCCTAAGAGAATGCCCAGAGTTCCTCCCTGGGAGAGTTAAAGAGGCAGCACGTTGACACTGTCTGCTGGCCCTGCACTGTGCACAGAAAGCATCCTCGGCTCCCCACTACACTTACTTAGATAATAGCAGTCCATTGAGAATATACCAAAGAACCAGAGCATGATTCCGCAATCATTTGGGATTCTGATCTTAATTTTGAAAGTTAGTTCTTATGATATGCCTTCAGATTGTATGTCAGTGACGGAAATTTTACATTATATTTAGAAAAGAGATTGTGTCTTTTAGTGTCTTCATTTTAGTATGGGAAGATAACTAAGTACAAATAAAATAAAGGCAGTGCCGTATATGTAGTATTGTGCAGGGAACGTCTGCATTTGGATGGACATAACCATGTCTCCATGTCAATGACTGATGGGTTGGTACAATTTAGAAAGTGGGACAGATGAGATACTAAGAACTTCTCAGAAAGGACACAGTGAAGGGCCCTTGGTATAGACATTGTCCAGAGAGTAACTTTGAGCATTATACACTGCTAGCATGTCTCGTGATGCTTATTAGGGGAACCACAGATATATTGACCATAGGCAAGTCCAAATATGTCACCACTAACTTATTCCCTCTGGATTTGATCTCGTGAAGGTCATTTTGACATATGAATACAAACTTCCAGTATCACTTAGAATATAATAATCTTGGATCATTAAGAAGGTGGTTGCCACCAAGGCCTAGACAGACGCCAGTAGAGCCAGAGGTCATGACGGTGGTGGTTGTGGTTTATCTCAGTATTCGTAATGTTCTGCCCAGGAGTCATGCCTGAGGTTAGGATCCCGAAGACATTCTGTGAGTAATTATTGTCCTTAAAAACTTACTATGTCTGCAAATAACAGGATTCAGAGACAGAGACTCCCATGTCCTGTTCAATGCAGTGAAGAAAAACTGGGTTGATTATATAATGATGGAATGTTTCCTTTCCCTCTTATTATTCTACGTAGCCTTGCTCTCTTCTCTCCCCCAAATATCTTACTCCAGCATTTTTTAATGAAGCCAAGCCAAGTTTAGATGGGGGCGGGTCAACTGAACATGTGGTTTGGAGGGGCTGTCTAGAAGGATGGGCTGTTTTAGAGTAAAGGGTTGGTAAGAGTGGTGTCTCTTAGGGAAGGGATATCTCTGTCACGTGGTTGCAGATAGGACCTCTGTCTGTCTGTGACCCGAAGGTACCAGGCCAATCACCAGGGTGTAAGAATGGCGTCCCTCTGTGGACTGCTGATAAGAAAACTGCAGAGGATGAGTAGACTTGTGGGAGCATAAGGGACAGACACTACTGCAAGACAGTCTGTGTCCTCCTCCACTGCTGGGACGGATACAACTGTGCTGAACCTGGATGTGCAGAAAAGATATATAAAAAGTCAACATGTAACAATAAAATAATCATCACTTCCCCTGTGATACTACGATGGCTAATATGGTCAACGTGACAGCATCCAGAATCGTCTAGCAGACAAGGCTCTGGGCATATCTATGAGGGAGTTTCTAAATTGGCTGGGTTAACGGTTAACTGAGGTGGGAAGTCCCACCTACATGGGCGTGACCCCCCCCCCCCCCGAGGCTGAGGTACTGGGCTAAAGGCAAGTGAGAAAGCTGAGAAGCGCACTCAACTCTTCCCAACTCCTGCCCAGAGATGCGATGTGACCAGCTGCATCCAGCTGTCGTTGCCATGATTACCTGATGGTGAGAGGCCGAACCCCTGAGCTGTGAGTGAGTGAAACCTACCTTCTCTGAACTGCTTGTGTCAGGCATTTTTGTCCCAACAGGGAAAGCAATGAATACGGCTCTCCATCTGGAATCTGTAGAGAGATTATTGTACTACTTCAACCAGCCAGTTAGTGGGTTGCGTTAAAAACATGGCTTGATCTGCTAATAAATGCTCCACACAGGTAGTGAGTTAGAACCCACACACAGTGTCACTGTCTGCTTCTTTCAGAGTGATTCACTTTCAGGATAGGGCTGTTAACCGAACAACTTAAACATTATTCAAAATTTTACTTTGTATAAAGAAGACAATGGTTTTCGGCTGTGATTAATCTATTGTAGACGTAGAGGGATTCCCAGGTCACTGACCTCTGTATGGGGTTCAGCATCTGGACTCCTTCAATCCAGGGCTGGAGGGTAGAGTTGTCACCGTCTCAAGGAACTGTCAGTGGTATGTGGGATCCAATGCTGATAGAGATGCTTCTGTCTGTGAGTGGCACGCACCACACTGTCCAAGCTCATCGGTCAAGGTGAGTCCTGCGGCCAGGATCAAGGCTTCTAGAGAGGAGAAAGAACCAGAAAAGACAACAGACACTAGCATTTCCCTCAAGTACTCTTGTGTATGCACGAAAATATGATTGAAACAATTCCTTGAGAGATGGAGCAAGTCAAATTTATGAGGATACAGAGAATGAAACATTCACAGTCACAGAGTTAGAGAACTGCAGATACACCAGTGCCATACAGTGAGAGGCTGGAGCCCAGAAAGACCCAGACCGTAAGACAGCCATAGCCAGTACTGACTTCCCAGCATGCTACCTCAGAAGAGAAAGAACTGTTAAGGCCAACCTTTCTTTCATGATAAAGGCTGCCTGTAGGAGGGATTCAGGGTTCAAAACAGCCCATCCTAATGATGTGGGAAGGAATACAACAGGTAGAGTGGGTGGGGTTGGATGTGAGGTAACCTTGGGAGTCAAGGGAAACAAGAGAGAGAGAGAGTACCTCATGGCAGGAAGAATTCCTCCTATGGATAGGAATGAGTGTCAGTCTTGATTTTCCCAAGAACTGTGATCCGTAGTGTATAAGAGGAGCCGTGTGTTATAGTCATGAAATCTTTAAAGCCCTGAGCGTGTCGTGTGTAACTGTAGACTGAGGAAGATGCTAATGTTCCTCAGTAAGTCGGAAGGCCTGAGACCCAGAAGCTCAGAGGGTTGAGGACAGACTTCGAATCTCTCAGCTGGAGAGAGACAGGGTGTGGGGTGTTGCCCTCTCTGCCTTTGCATTCTGCTAGGTCTCTTGGCTAAAGCCTCTTGGGTTGGATGACACTGATCTCCTTCGCTGAGTTCACTGATTCAAATATTAATCTCCCGCCCACTCGCAGACATATCTAGAGACTGTTCCTATCAGTGCCATTTGCTATCTGTATGTCCCCTAACTTTGTCAAGCTGACATAAAATTAACCTTCAGGAGAGGGGACAGATTGCAAATTGATGGGGATGCGGGGGGCTGTGGGATCTTCAGACTCACTTTGTTGTTGAGACCTTAAGACGGCATAACGCTGGAGTTGTTGGTACTGGGGATTTCTGATATCCTGAGGGTCTGGGGGCCTTTTAACTCTGAAAAATAATAATGAGGAGAAGTGATTAGCTATTTTAATAACACAAGAAGCTCGGGTCTTCATCAGTTCTACTAGCTTTTTTGTCTTTGGGCAATGAGCAGATAAATAGTCTTACCCCAGCAAGAGGTGCTGACTTTGCACAAAGCAATGAGGGACACAGACAAATACCCTGAGCTGTGGAAGCTCCGTTGTCACCCCAGGACATGCAGCATGCCCGCAGTAGCCTGAGTCTGGCAATCAGCACGAAGCTGGAGAATGGGTGAGTGTTAACTGTACAGTAACAGACATACGTACATGCCATAGCGTGTCAAAGGGGACACAGAGCCTCCTCTTTTCCCTCCTGATACACACATGCCATCCAGTGAGTGAGAGCCCAAGCACAGAAAGACCCAGACCAGAAGACAGCCATAGTCAGTACTGACTTCCCAGTGTGCCATCCTGAGAGAGCATCTCTCAGGTTCAGAGAGAAGCCCCAGCTGAAGGAGCTGGGGGTAGAAACGAAGTGGACCCTCTGAGTCAGCCTTCTGCACTCTCAAAATCATGGTAATTTAAGCCATTGGATCTGAGGAATCCAGCTTGCAGCAAAACGTTTCTGAGACATAATTCATCTAATTGTTCATAAAAAATATTTATAGGGGACTCCCTGTGAAAAGGCAAGGCTGTGGCTTTTGGATGCAAACCCCCGATGCTGTCCTTCATGCAGGTGTAGGACCTGTTCCAGGAGAGAGAACATTCTAGAACACTTAATCCTAATCATCCATAAACCAAGTCTCTCCTTTTAAAACTACTACTTCATGGGTCCTATGGCTCTAGGGCACAGTAGCAAGAGTCCTTGTTTGGGCTTTCATACCAACATGAGCTTAAATCACACTTGTACCTCCAGACGTCCACTGTTCCTCTTCTCTTCACAGAGCCATGAAGGACGATGGAGACCGACTATCCTAACCCTACTTCCACTCTGTGGGATTTTGTTTCCTTTATTTGGTGTGTGTGTGTGTGTGTGTGTGTGTGTGTGTGTGTGTGTGTGTGTGTACGCATACATGCACTCACATGAGTGCTTATGCACTTACACATGACCCGTTTATGGAAGTCAGAGGACAATTTGCAGATTCAGTCCACTAACCCTCCACTGTGAGCCCCAAGTCATCAGGCAGGGTGGTAGGCAAGCATGTTGACCCACTGAGCCATATTGTGAACTCAAATTCTGCAGAGCCATGAGCCACCATCTAAGTTTGATGTGTTGTCAGCCATGGCTTAGACCAGGCTCCCACTGCTTCTCCTCCTGGGCCTTAGACCTGAACATCCATGGCCTCTTCATGGGAGTGTGACCCCAAGAGGCATAGCAAGGGCTGTCTCTTCTGAGTCTATGCTTATCCAACATCTCCTTGGAATATCAGACTGCATCTGACTGACGTGGAGATCTGGTTCCTGACCCCATCTATCACAGGTCACTTTTCTGACCCGTTGCTGCCTCAGAACCACCAAATGCCCCCATTCCTCTCCACGACAGCCTAGTGCTTACCCAGACCTTCCTTTTCTTCTCATCCTCATCTGACCCTGCACTCAGAGAGTTTACGTTGAGCCCAATCTCGGTCCAGAGCACCACCCATGCCTCCCTTCTCACGAGGGACCCCACTTCCTCCGCTGCTCCTAATGGCTTGCCCCTACAGATCAGCCAGCAATGTTCTTCCATTTTAACAAAGCCCCGTGGACCTCAGTGCTGTAGCTGGCTTTCCATGGATCAGAAACTGACTTCCCGGTTCTGCCTGCATCGCTAGCTTTGCCTCTCCTGGTGCATTATGGTTGTTTTATAGACGCTGCCCTTGAGCTCCACCAGCTATCCAGCTCTCTGTAGGTGCTTAAAAAGCAGGGGTGGGTCTATGGGGTTTATATTCCAGGGTCCGGGGAGTTTGTTCTTCCTCACCCAGACTTACATGGAAGAGAAGAACATTGCTATACTCTTAGCCATTGTGACCTTCGGAAGATAGGAGGACGTAGTGACTTGAGCAGACTCCACTTGGCCAATGACTGCAAGTGAGGTGACAGTTCCCACAATATCTAACAGCGCTCCCAGTATTGCTTGTGATTACAAGAGGGATGTAAGGTGGAGATACTTGGCCAGGTCAGGGGAATGCAGGGTGGTAGGTGCTATGAGCCACAGGGCCTGGATGGGGCCACTCGGTGCCATAGGAAATGTGTTCTGATTGAGACAAGTCTCTCTACCTCTTGGTGAATCTCAATTTCCCCATCAAAATACTGGGTTGGCACTAAAATCTTTCCTAATGTGTATGTGGAAAATGAGCCATATAGACATGAAAAAATTTATACTATTTCCCCAGATACAAGATAAAATCCTGTCCCTGGGGCTATCTGGACTTCCACTATGATATTAAATGGAAATATTTTAGGACTCACCACTTATTGCAAATGGCTGCCCAGGTTTCTGCAGATTTACCCAAGATCCTCTCCAGAACAAGAACTGCCTTCCTGGGCTCCACAGGCTGGGCTGGGAAGTGTCCTTTACTTTTCTCACAAATAAGAAGTTTTGGGCCCAGCAGCCTGCCCATGACATCAAGCTACTAAATTCGTATGACAGTCATGAAAGTCTCCCATCATTGGGGACACGGTGTGATTTTCCGCCTCTGACAAGCCCGTGTATTGAGTATGATAACAGTTACTTTGTCTTCATCCACTGCCCGACTATCATATCAATCCATTTGATGATCCAGCCAGCCGAGCCGGGCACTTCTGTATCAATCTTCATAGAGCTCTGCCTGTTGTCTAACAAAGAGGCCTGAAATGAGATCACTCAATCACACCGCCGCTCGGCCGCGCGCGCGCCTGGAGGATTTTAGCTCCCTGTCACTTTTCCACTGCAGAGAGGAGAAAACGGGGCTAATTGCGATGGAAACACCTGAGAGCCGTCAGAACGGAGCTGACTGCACAGACTGCGCGGGAGCCAAGGCGCAGACTGGACAGCGCAGGCGCGTTAAAGCAAGGCTACGGACAGTAGTGTGCTGTGAGGTACTTCTGTTCAGTGATGCTCACACATATGGTTACTTGGGGCTGGGATGCTGGTTCCCATTTATTGCCTCTCTGTATTTTCTGGAAACATCTGGAGAATCCATTACTTGTTGGATGGACAGTGACAATCCAAAAGTGTGCTGGGGTTTCCCTTAAATTTAAAGTGGAATAAAAATATTTTATAAATCAGAAAATATGTCAAGAAAAAAATATTACATTTAAAAACTGCAATGGTGATATGAGAGGGTGGGTAACTCAACACGATCCCCGTGTTGTTTGCACATTTCAGTAGCTCTATGAATAAGGAGGGGGGGGGGAGAGAGAGAGAGAGAGAGAGAGAGAGAGAGAGAGAGAGAGAGAGAGAGAGATGGGAGGGGAAGCTCTTCTCCATCCCGTCTGTTCCTACTCCATTTTGAGAAGTCTGGGACTCAGGGAGAAGGCAGTTTCCCCGTGCTTAATCCAAGAAAATGCAAACCCCAATGACATCTGATAAATCTAGAAACATCTTTCCCAACAGGACCGAGGAAAAGGCTTCAGGACTGAGAAGGGTTTTCTTTAGTCGGCGGTCTGGACTCTTGTGTGAGCCGTTTCACAGACGGATGCTTCCGAACTGCAAGGTCTTCGGTGTCTCATTAAAGAGACGGGTGCACTGCTTTTAAGAAATGACGGGATGCCCAGTCACCGTCAGCTTGGGAGCACTGTTGACCTTCGGCGCCCTTGAGTAAGGCTCTGTGCACTACAGCACCCCTGCGCGTCTCCACACTACCTTCTGGGGAAAGGCATATCACCCAGATCGTTCTGAATCGGGCCGGGGCTCACTCCTGGAAACGCGAGATAGGAAGGGACTTTGTCATTTGCAGGTACTGCCGCGTCCCTGCGGGCCAGGTGCCGAGGAACATGTTAATTATTCCCCTTCATACCAAACCTTTATGCTTTAAATACAGTCTCTCAGAAACCCACGAGCAGATGTGCAGCGGCATAACACAAATGAAGAGGCACACTGAGGTTCCTTAGGCATGCCGGTGGGAATTCTGGGGTGTCGGGAGGTGCACATGGGGCTCCATTGCGCATCTGTGGCTGAGGCTCTGACCCCTATTTGGCTTTTCGTGCATTTGTTTTTCTCCTATTTTAAGCAGCACAGGGACAAACAATGTCGCTAATGATTTCTCTGTGACCCAATTTGGCTATAGTTTACACACACACATAAAGTTCTTGATGCAATATTGGAAAGACACAAAGTGACATTAAACCCGAGTTCCTGCTGCACAGCAAAAACAAAAAAAACAAAAAAACAAAAAAACAAAAAACAAAAAAAAAAAAAGGAGCAGAGGAAAGAAGACCCCAGGAATGGCTTTCCTTTTCCTGAGGAAAATGTCCTTTGTTGTGACCTTGGATGTTTGTAAGGGGTGGCAGACGACGGGAAAAGTGCCAAGGATGCACAAATATGAGGTGTAGATTTTGCGCAAGATGTTGTAACAAAATTGATGTCTCATTTAGTCTACACTCTTCCTCCAGCTCCACATAGGCCGAGAATCCCTCTGCTCCGGAAAATTTAAGGACCAGTTTTGCAACGTCACCAATTTTTTTTCCATCATCCAAATACCTCAGCTTCAATTAAGCTCATAAACCTCCTACCTATGGTTTGGTTGGGTGAGCAACGGCTTGTAGGAGGGGAGCTGGATGAGTGTGCTGTCTGTGTGAGATATAGTCCAATCAGGACCAAAGTTTTCCTTGTCAGTTTTGATATATCCGATAATAGCTGTAGGTTGTCTCGCAATGTCCAATGTCCTGTGAAGATGGGCTTTTCATATTCTTTACTGTTTTTTGCTGACAAAACGTTGCCTGGACTTTTGCAGTTTTGTGAAATGAAACAACAGTAAAAACAATACATAATTCAGCCTCCTTTGCCTGGCTGGAGCCCCATCCTGTGACTGGTTTTGGTAGGATGTAGAAGTCCTATTGATTTGCCTTATAAGCAAAGCCCCGTGACCAACAACACAGCCCATTGCTGTCCTCTCCGCACATGTGTGCCAGCACATAACTGAGAGTCACCTAAGGTCTTATCTCCTGACATCTTGGATTCTGGGGATGGAAAAGGAGTACAATACAGGATGAGGTGTCATGCTGTCCCTTACCTGGTTCCCGTGGGTCTCTTCTGTGGGTGGCCTGTTTCTTAGGAATCCCAATCCACTATTCATGCCCCGCCACTCATCCTACTTTTGCAGGGACAGTATCTCCAGGGAATTGACAAACCAGCCAGCAAATTCTTGTGTCAGTGAAGCCAGCCCTCATGGTCATGTCCACAAGCACAGTCACACTGATGTGCATATGGTAAGTTGTCGGTGAACTCATGTGAAAGGCATGCACGTGTGGATGTATGCAGATTGAGCACACATTTCAGGCTCAGTCCTGTGTCAACGCCCTCTTACACACACACACACACACACACACATAGCACATCCATTGTCCAGGTCTCTTTGTAAATTACAAACCTCTATAGTCAGAATGATTACTTAAGATTCACTTACTTCCATCTATTTTAGTGCAGAGAACCAATGGTTAAAGGGTGTGTTTGCTGAAGGCACTGCTCATGTTTTCTGTACTTTCTTTTTCACAGCAGGTGTGAATTGGCTGTGGTTAGCATAGACTTCCTGCTGTGGCCTGGCCTCCTCCCTTCACTATGTCCAACATACCCAGCATTTCACCTCCACAGCACTGGGTGGTCTGAGAAGTGCACTTCCGTTGGCATGGGTCATATGTAGATGCTCTGTGTGGAATGCACAGAGACTGGGGATATGCAATGCTTCAACGGCGAGGAACCAGCCCTCAGGGGTCAAGCCCTGCCCTTTGGGTGAATCTGCAGTCAGTGAGCCCGGCTTGGCTGCAAGCCCAAGAATTGGGGTTGGCTTTTGGATGTACAGGAATGAAACCTTCATGGTGGCCTCACCTAGATCTTCACAGTCATCCACAGTGCGTTCCCTGAAGCAGAGAGCTCCAAGGCTCAGAGACCTTTCCAGATGGTACAGAAAGTCTAGAATTGGAGATTGGGATGAGGTCAGTGGTCTTGCCATTCTCCCTGAGCTCCTACCACATTCAGCTTCTCTGTCAATGTCACCCTTACTGAAAACCCACCATACCCTCGAGAAAGGGACTTGCTTGGCTGTCTGTCTTTGTTGAACAGTCAGAGCTCATGACTCTTACGTTTTATGATTTACAGAGCAACATCTCTGTCTCTTCTGGTTTTGTCCTCCTGGTCCAACAATTTTTAAAAATTATTTCATCGTAATCACTTTACAAGTAATAAAATGGAGACCAAGAGAATTACATACACACCAAAGTCATAGGGCTCCTTACAGGCAGGGTTCAAATCTTCAGCAAGGGCTTAGTCTCACAGCATAGGGAAGGTAATGCCTTCTTCTCTT
The DNA here is from genome assembly GCF_021556685.1 of Rattus norvegicus. NCBI lineage: Eukaryota > Metazoa > Chordata > Mammalia > Rodentia > Muridae > Rattus > Rattus norvegicus. Next base: position 76,875,966 of record NC_141551.1, read on the forward strand.
TGAGGGGAGAAGGTCAGAGCCAGGACTACAGGTTGGAGCAAGAGCTAAGAAATGGTGAGCTGGAATTGGGTGAGTTTCCAAAGGTAGACATGGGTTAGGAATGCCTGGAGCTTTGCAGGTGGGGCAGGTGGGATATGGACAGGTGGGGCAGGTGCAGGTGGGGCATGTGCAGGTGCAAGGGTGGGCAGGTGGCCAGGGTGTGCAGGAAGAGACTAGAAGAGTGTACTCAGGATGGAGCAGTTGTCCCAACAGGTAAATACAGGCAAGTGCAAAGGATGAACAAGGAGAGAAGTATATATGATGATGTGGGTCTTCCGTGTGTATGTGTGTGTATGTGTGTGTGTGTGTGTGTATGTGTGTGTGTGTGTATGTGTGTGTGTTTGTGTGTGTGTTTGTGTGTGTGTTTGTGTGTGTATGTGTGTGTCTGTGTGTGTTTGTGTGTATGTGTGTATGTGTGTGTTTGTGTGTGTGTTTGTGTGTATGTGTGTGTTTGTGTGTGTGTTTGTGTGTGTATGTGTGTATGTGTGTGTGTGTTTGTGTGTGTATGTGTGTGTGTTTGTGTGTGTATGTGTGTGTGTTTGTGTGTATGTGTGTGTGTTTGTGTGTGTGTTTGTGTGTGTATGTGTGTGTCTGTGTGTGTTTGTGTGTGTATGTGTGTGTATGTGTGTGTATGTGTGTGTGTTTGTGTGTGTGTGTTTGTGTGTGTGTTTGTGTGTGTATGTGTGTGTCTGTGTGTTTGTGTGTGTATGTGTGTATGTGTGTGTTTGTGTGTGTATGTGTGTGTATGTGTGTGTATGTGTGTATGTGTGTGTGTTTGTGTGTGTGTGTTTGTGTGTGTATGTGTGTTTGTGTGTTTGTGTGTGTGTCTGTGTGTGTTTGTGTGTATGTATTTGTGTATGTGTGTGTGTTTGTGTGTGTGTGTTTGTGTTTGTGTGTGTATGTGTGTGTCTGTGTGTGTTTGTGTGTGTATGTGTGTGTGTATGTGTGTATGTGTGTGTGTGTGTGTTTGTGTGTGTGTGTGTGTGTGTTGGCAGTAGTAGGTACTGCCTGAGGTTACAGGAGCTACATGAGATAAAGTTTCATACAATGTGAGGAGAGTTCACCTTTTATTGGTTTTCAAAGCTTATTGGCTTCACAGGATGTCTCAGGAGACATCCCGTAAAGGAGAGAGAATGCACAACAACACTCATGGAAAGAATGCAGACTGAAAGGACACTGGGCTTACGGATGAGTGTGCCTTCTTCTGTGGGACCACCTAGGACCATTTGACTAGTCACGCCAATGTCGACTGACACATGGTGCATTCAAGACTCCTGATGCCAGCAAGTGAAGACCCCACTCTAGTGCTCCAGCCTACGTTAGATACAGGAAGAAGGTGTGCAGAGTCTTAACAGACTGAGCTGCGGATGCCAGTGGAAGTGTGGACTGGGGACTTGGGACAGGGGTGTGCACTTACGAGCAAGAAACGGGGGTGAGGACAAGGAGCGGGTCAATGGGGAGCAGGACAAGAATGGGGAAGAAAACGAACAGCCGGAGGAAGGATAACAGGAGCAGGAGGAAGGACACGGATCGGAAGAGGGGAGAAGGGAGAAGAAATGATGAAGAGGATGAGGATGCAGAGCAGGAGCAGGGGCAGGGCCAGGAGCGGGGGCAGGGGCAGGGGCAGGGGCAGGGGCAGGGGCAGGAGCAGAGGCAGGGGAAGGAGCAGGAGCAGGAGGAGGAGCTTGGGATCAGGAGGATGGAGAGCAGGAGGAGCAGGAATAGGAAAGAACTCTCTGCCCAGCACACACTCTCTGCTGGCTCCTCCTCCACAGTCCTTTCTGTGATGTGTCTCTGCTCTGTGGGCCCTTGAAGCCTCAAACACCACCATGGGCATCTGCAATCCTTCATCCTCCCCAACCAGCCCTCTCCCCCTGCAGGGCTCTCCCTCCCCATTTCTCTTAGGTTGTCCTGATCCTCCTGTGGTCTTCCTGTGCTGCTCAGACTCATGCACGCCCGTGGCTGCTTCCATGGGCACACTTTGGCTTGATGGGAGAACCCACAGCAGCATGCTGTATTCACAGAAGATTCCCCATTCGAGGGGAAGTTTTCAACCTTGTTCAGTATGTTAGTCATTCAACATTACGCATAGAGGATACTTCAGGTGTGCTTGAAAATGTGACAGGTGTTCATGCGTGCTTTAAAATATTTTAGAGCTTTTTCATCCGTAAGTTTGCCCAACGCACAGTTATTATTGTACTGGGAGTGTGGGGTCTTATTTTGTTGTTGTCGTTTTTCAATTCATCTAAATTTTCCAAAGTAAACTCTACAACCTTGTAAGGCCCTTAAAAGATCATATTAAAGAGAATTGAACCCTAGGAAAAATCAATTGAAAAATGGTAGTTCTGAGTTTTGGTGCTCTATTTAAAGTTTTTTTTTTAACATTTTTTTAAAATATACATCTGGTGTGAGAGCAATGGTCAGGTAGACAAAACTGATGTGTGAGGCAGAGAGAGGGCTTAGCTGGTAAAGTGCTTGGTTCATGAGTGTGCAGACCGGAGCTCCATTCTACAGTCCATGTAAAGAGCTGTGTGTTCAGGGGCGATAGCACCAAATGGAGCAGCTCCTGTATCGCCCTTATCTCTTAGGTTCGGTGAAAAATGCAGGAGGAGGAGAGTAGAGCAGAGGACCAGGCCACTTGGTGCGATGTAGCATCTTCTGGACATGACAGGAAAACAGTACCTGTGAAATCTCAATAATATGATCACTAAATAAAGCTTGCATAGCGATGCCATTCAGTGTGGAAATTTCATATTGCCTTATCCCTACACAGAAAGGTATAGATAACTAATGACGTGAGTGAGTGAGTGAGTGAGTGAGCGAGACACACACACACACACACACACACACACACACACACACACAGAGAGAGAGAGAGAGAGAGAGAGAGAGAGAGAGAGAGAGAGAGGCGGAGACAGACACAGAGACAAAGACACAGATGCAGACAGATTGACAGACAAACAGATAGACAGAGAGAAAAAGAATGATGGAATCAGTTTTCCTTGAGCTCAGTTCCCTGATTATCTGCCAGCAATACTAAACAGATTCTGTAGGTTACACACACACACACACACACACACACACACACACACACACACACACTGTGTCCATTCTTTTTCTCTTCTTGATAAAAAAAATACCTCAAAACAACTTAGGGAAGAAAGTGTTTATTTTGGTGTTTCCAGAAGGGAAACTGTCCGTCACGGCCGGTAGGATTGGCAGCAAAATAGGCATGGCCACCTGAGCAGTGAGGTGAGACCTCACATCCTCAAATGCAAGCACAGAGCTGAGAAAGGAAGCAGGAAGTGGGTGAGGCTACATGTACTCCAAGCCCCACCCCCTGTCACTTCTTCCAGCAAGGTTCTACCTCCCAAAGGTTCCACCACCTCCCCACACAGCAAATAGTGGCACCAAGTGGAGACTGAGTGTACCAGTACCTGAACCCATGAATTACTTTTCTCATTTTAACCATTCCATCTAGGTATCAACAATAAAGAAGTCACGTGTGTGTGGTGGGACATGGGAGGAGTTAGATGGAGAAAGAAAGGGAGGAAAGGATATAAACGGAGAAAATGGAGAAAATGGTGTATTTATATATGAAATTCTCCAGAAAAAAAATAGGTGGGTGATGGTGATCAAGTTACCACAAAACCAACCAACCAGCCAACCAACCAACCAAACAAACAAAAATAATGCGAGGTGTGGTAGTTCCCTTCAATCCCAGTAGTGGAAAACTGGAGACTGGTAGATCTCTGAGGCAAACCGAACTGGCTAGCTCCAAGCCATCGAGAGACTGCCTCTGAAAACAATATTGGTTTAGTGTGATGGCTTTAATCCTAGAGCTTGGAGTGGGGGAGGAGGTGGACCTCTGGGCATTCCAGGCCTGCTGGGGATACATAGAAAGGGCCTGTCTCAAAACCAAACAGTGCGACTGTAGTTGAAGGGACAAGCGAGATGGAACTCTCCTGAAGAATGACACCTGGGGTTGGCCTCTGACCTCTACACAACTTGTGTATGCTCATACATGGACCTGCACACACATGACCAATACAGAAATGCATGCACATACAGGTATCAAATAAACTGTGTGTCTATAAGCATGTTTTTGGTACAAGATGATGCTTTATATCAATGAAGAACATGTTCTAAACCCTCTTTTCAAAAGAAAATCTAACTCAAAAGTGGTTTCTAAAAAAGAGTAGATTGGAGAGCTGTCTCATGGGCTATGAACAATTTCTATTCTTGTAGAGGTCCCGAGTTCAGTTAACAGCACCTCAAACGGTGTGTAACTTCAGTTCCAGGCCCTCTGATGCCTCCTTCTAGACCATACAGGCACTAGGCATAGACATAGAACACATACATATATGTATTCACACATTCATACACATAAAATATAAATAAATAATTTTTAAAGGAGGCACTGAAATTGGAAGTGTGTTAGTTGGGGCAGGGGCCTTCTGAGGTAAAGAAAGGATAGGGTAGAGGTTGGGAAGTTGTAAATAGTCCCTGGGTAGTCATTCTGAGAAATTGTGGATAATCCCCAGGTAGCCATTCTGCACACAAGGGAGTATGTAATGCTGTTGGAACCCATGGCTGCTTTTTGAGCTGTGAAGTGAACACCCTCTGAACATTTTCCCAGAGTTCCTGTGGTTTTTTTGAGGGGCCAGCACTGGATGAGAGGACAGGTACTTTACATGATGAATGGAAGGAGTTCCCCCACTTTCAAGGTGCTTCCCACAAGACGTGAGGCGGCGAGATGCCCGTGTAATAAAAGTATTCATCCGTATCACCCATAGCAGCTCACGTCCCTAATTAGACCTTTAAGTGTGCAGTCAATGCAACCCGGATGTGAGATGAGTTCAAGCGAAAGCTACAATTACAGCATCGACGTTCACATTTGCTGACGTTTTCGTGCTTAAATTTGTAATCTCAACTTTGCCTTAAGTTTTCGTGCTTAATTTCTTCTCCATTTTTTGAAGTCACAGACAGCACTGATGTTAGCAGCAGGCAACCTATGGGCTGCGAGTGGCTCTTGGGGACTAGACAGGCTGAGGAAGGACTTGTTTTGGGGTGCTCCTGTTGCTTTTACTAGGGACAACTATTTGAAATGCTGTCATCCCCGTCACAAGCAGATGGCATCTAGAAACCCATTACTGCTAAGTTTGGAGACAGTTTCTAAGAAGTTTGGGGCTGACTGAAGGGGTCACTAGAGTGAAGAGATCAAAAGAGATACTAAATCTTTCCAGATCACTTTCTCCCCTAATATAGAGAGTCTGTGTAAAGTTGGTTCAACTAGTAGCAATTGCACTAGGTAAGAGCAGGGTGTATAATCCTGTCATATCTCCATGTTATTAGAACTCCATCTGTGCATATCAAGAAATGGTTAATTATGGAAGAAGAAAGGTGTGGCAGGGCACGCCTATGTCTCAAGCTGTTGGGACTGCAGATGTCTGTGGACCTGATTTCACTAAGGACCAGCCTGGGGTCCAACTAGGCTGGGGAAATGGAGTGGGGCTCCTATTTGTGTTTCTCAAACCCCTCTTTGTCCATCTCCTTCCTTCTCCATGTCTCTACTGGCCTTGCAGGACCTGGAGGGCTAAGGGTCAAGGCTCTGCTCCAACCCTCGGATGCTGTGATCTCTGAGTGAGGCCTGTAACTGACCTGTAGTGATGTTAACACCCATAGCAGATCGCTATGGGATGGGGAATTGCGAGACGGGATTGGGGGGGAGCAAGGCTTCCGAGATCGATGTGTGTGTTGGTGTGCACAGGAGTAGGTTGGCTAGACGTTGGGAGTCATTGTGAGAAGTGGATGAGGTTCTAAGTCTGATACTGGCAGATATCTGCTATGGCTGAGTTCTGGTGGCAAAGGAAACTCAGCCGTGGCCTCATACGTCTCCCTGTATGGGATGAAGATGAGTCTGAGCTGCACTCCCATGCATTTCCCCTCTGCCTTTGGGTCCTTATACTTTTCTAGTAATAGGTACAACGATTACTAGAAACAATACTTTGTATCTTCTGGAGACACCTCAAGTCCTTATACTTTTCTAGTAATAGGTACAACGATTATTAGAAACAATACTTTGTGTCTTCTGGAGACACCTCAAGTCCTTATACTTTTCTAGTAATAGGTACAACGATTATTAGAAACAATACTTTGTGTCTTCTGGAGACACCTCAAGTCCTTATACTTTTGTTGTAATAGCTACAAATATTTCTACTTCGTGTCTCTGGAGACACCTCAATAAACCACCCAGAGAAGGTTGGCTCTGGTCCCACAGGCCGAAAGTTGACTGCCCTTGTATAAGCCCACTGGAGATGCTCGTTCCTGTGCCCCATCCCCCTTTGCCTGAACAGGAGAACGTGAAAAGTTTTGTGCTCCATGACCCCTTCTTCGAACATTATGGGGATGCCTGGCAGGCCCTACAGAAGTTTCTGGAAGGCCATGATTGATAATACTACTCTTGTTCTTCAAGCCTCAATTAAGCCAAGCTAGGACACAGACCCTGGATCCTCTGCCTCCAGTCCTTGCTGCCTCTGAACCTTCTCTCTATAAACTTTAGAGAAACTGATGCCTGTGTAAACAGAATCCCCATTCGCTGTACAGAAGCTGCCTGATGGGAATGGTCTCGTCTCAGTCAAAGTGAAGTTGCTTCTTGAGAGGAAGACAGGTTGGCCTTGACTATTACCAAATTTCAGGTTAGTCACAGAAGCCTAAGTGGTTAAAAGTTTCATTATAGAGGTAAACAATACTCATACATGCATTGCCTTGAATGTATATGTATATGTATATGTACGTGTACGTGCACATGAATGTGAATGTGTTTATGTATTTATGTCAACTGTGAGTTTCGATGTTTCTATTTTCAATATAAAATTGCTAGTGTAAGCTATAATCTTATGCTTATACATAACATTTGACGTCATATTTTCAATGAGTCTCTATATTTCTTCATAGTGTTTATAATCACTGTTATTTTTGACATTAAACGTCATTTAATAGCTCACACTTTGTCCAATTTAGGAGTATCAGCATTGGGCTAATTGCTATGGATTTAATAATATACTTAAGCTTCACATTTGACATTAAGCTTCGAAGCCAAATGTTTTGGGGTTTTGCAAATCACAACTGTTTAAAGATCCAATCTGAGGGGCAAACGGAGACATTTTCATGTTTGCTTGGGACTGTAACAACGTCGATGCTAAACCAAGGTGGGAACTGGAGTGAGAAGGAGTGGCTGTGCAGACTCACATTTGAAAGTGCAAGGGGTCTATGGGAAAGAACCTGGCAGGGGTCTATGGGAAAGAACCTGGCATTTCTATGGACCACAGAATAGAAGAGTTAAGGTCAAGAGCTTCGTCTCACGTTCTCCTTCTTGGTGACATCTTCCAGGCCAGGATTGTACTGGAGCAAGGAGAGCTGGCTTGGGATCCAGACCTTGGATCTTGCCTGACATCAGTACACGCCTATAAAAAGCTGTCTTAGGCTTTCTTCCCAGTGTGGGAATTTTGGGAACCAAATTGAAAACATTTAATCAGAAATAAATCATTTCGCTGAACTATGGGTCACTCATGCACATAATATATGTCTTAGGGATACATTAGTCTTACCTACATTTTTATTGGGCTCCCTTTTCACCTATAACAAAAACAATCAACACAGCTGACTGTAGGCAAGCAGCTTGGTGCTTACCACGGAGACACTCACCTTGGAGAACAGCAGTTGGGCTCTTGTATTTACTGGTGGCCTCTCCCTTCCTGTGGGGAAGGCGCTGTCCTTTCTACCCATAAGAATACATCTCTCTGCAAGGAACTGGCAGAACTTGATGGATTTAAAAAAAAATCAATTTGGGGGGTAATTGCGTGGTATGTACTCAAAGTCGTTTTCTAAGAGGTTCATCCCATTTTTGAGTAGCTTGGCCCTAAATACTGAAGCTCATTCACTTTCCTGTTTTGGCTTCTAAACACAGACTATTAGATACAGAGATTACACGGAATCATCACGCAGCCAGGAAGTACGTAGCAAGCAAATGCCAGCTGGAATTAGTCGACCTGCTGTAGTGAAGGATCCAGTTATCCCAGGAACTTCCGCATCATGGTCCACCTCCGCTCACTTTCTTTTGAAGTTTGCCATAGGAAAATATTAGGATCTGGTTGATGCATCTCTGAGAGGACAATGCTGGTCCTTAGTGCGAAATAACGGAGCCACGTGTGGAGACACCTTACCCGGAGCGGCAGATCTCCGGTTAAATTATCCGTGGTATTGGGAACGCGCAGGTCGTTGACTATCCCAATTTAATTTGGGCAGTACAGGACATTTCTAATAATTAATACTGTAATAACACTTAATGATCTGCACTCATGCAATCTGAAAATCCAGCTAATGGTGCAGTTTTAGTGATTGCACAAACAGCAAGTTTTAAATGTGTCAAATGCTGCTATTTCAGCATCCTGATGCCAAGCAGGAGACCCTGCCCGTGGGCTCCAGCTGACCCCGGCCCAAGCCTAGCCAGGACTGTGCTGGGGCTGGGTGGGTCTCCAGGGAAACCTTCTGTGTGGCTTGAAGCTGGGGCAGGGGATGTCGAGGGAATGACACAGTTCTTCCAGATGGAAGACACATTTAAAAGCTGTGTAGATAGTCAGAGCGAGGGGGTGGGGGGTGCCGGAGAGTGGAGATGAGGTTCGGAGTGGTAAGGACTGTGCAAACTTCATTAGAAAGGAATTAATATTTTGGAGACTGGCCCAATAGATAGCGCCGTGTTCATTAACCTCAGCCTCTGCTTGTCTTGCTGTTTCATTTGGCACACACAACACTGCCCTTCGACAGCCTTTCAGGGCTGATCTTAGACACTTCAGTGACTGTTCTTCCACATCCATGGGTGGTAATATCATGCTCTGTTGAGGACTATAGTACAGTTATTATTGTTGCTGTTGTTGTTCTATGGGAACATTTTATTCTCCACCACCCATCATCTCTATAAGAAAAACTGAACTTAATCAGCATGGTTAGTGTAACCAGGGCAGTCCCTGGCAGTTTGCTCAGTTAACCCCACCATCATTGCTTGTGCAACTCCCTCTGGGATTCTCACCACCAGCCATTCTACAGAGTAAGAAGGGACATATAGAGAGAATGCCATTCTGACACCACCACTAAGGAAAACCTGCTTCCTCGCACCCTTTCCCCGCACTGATGGGATGCAGGGACCCGATGACGTCGTCAAGCTGCTCAACTCCTCAGAGCGTGCCGATCCCTTATCGGCTACTGATACAGATCCAGGAGAGAGATGGATCCAGGTGATGCCAGCAACACATGAATTGGCTTTTCTCTCACACACGCATAGCCAATTCAAAGCAGCGTTTCAAGTTAACTTTGGTTTCGATGACACGTTTACATGGGGGAGCCATTTGCAGAAGGAGGCGATAACTCCGACATGGTCAAGTTCCTCGGGTCCTCTTTCCTGTTATGCTTTTATCTTTAACATGCTATCCTGTAGTTGCCGCTCTGATGCTGTTAGGATATCACCAGCCTCAGGGAGGGACTGCCGGCTCATTGATTGCCATGAGGAGAGTCTATTACAGAAGTCTTTAGAACCCAAAGAGCAGGAAGAAGACACCGGATGAAGCATCGCTAACAGGCCAAGGATGAGAGAAGAAGGTTTAACGTAAATCAGTACTCTTGCCCAGGATGCCCCAGTGGAACAGGTTATACCTTTCCAGAAAGCTCCATCCTGCTTTGGTACCCTTTCCTCTCCACCTCTGTCCTGAGGCCTGCTTCCTCTGCTTGCAGAGGGCAGGTCTCATTAGCAACAGGAATTAAATTAACTGTTTAGGAAAAAAAAAGCCTCAGCCCCATTAAAGCCACATTAAAGGTGCATCGTACTCATGGGCTTACAGAGCGAGAGGTAAATTCAGACTGAAATCCTGCCTTCGCTTTAATCAAACTCGGGTCTCCAATAGTGTGATTCATCTACTAAGTACATTCCAAAATTTCACCTAAATGAATGTCTAAGATCATACTGTGAGTCAGATGAGATTAACCCCATTTTATAGATGATTAAATCGAGTCCACAGAGACACTCCAAACCTGGTCCAAAACCACAGTGGGACAGGAATCTAGGAAATGTGGCTCTTCCTACACTAATGTTTATACCACAGTTGGGGACATAACACATTTCAGGACTACTGACAGCTGGATCCACAGGGACTGGCTCTCGGCTTCATGCTTCCAATAGGATGCTCACTTCAACTCGGATTGACGGTCCAGCTGAGGTAGGTAGGAGCAAGGTGGGGAAAGCCTAGGGACTTTGAAGGCAGCGTTAAGTGAAGGACAGTGACATTTCCATGCACAGCAACTAGCAGTCCTTTTATCCCTAGCAGAGCACCTCTCCGGTAAAGGGCTCTGCACCAGGTACTGTAGTGGTACATCCGTGAACCCTGAGCAGAGCAGACAGCTCTACCCCTTGACCTGCACACCCCTAGGACAGGTGTGAAAGGCTTAGGGATCACAGAGAAGATGTTAACTGTGGAGACATGGGTCAGGGAAATTCTGATTCCTGGCAACAAACACTAGCACCTGGGATCAGACTGCTGTGTCAATCAATCGGCTGACAGTGGTTGTCATGGCACAGATGTGGTCAGGGAAAGGAAAGACTACAGTGGTTCAGAACACAGGTACGGGAGATGTGCACAGCTTTTTCACTGTGCAAATACGGAAGAGGAAGAAAGCTGACTTGGCCTGGGGCTTCCCCATAGTATAGAACCCTAATTTACATAAGAGACCTCTTTTACAGCCTGGATGTCCTGTGATCCACATGAACCACCACATTTAATTCTAGGATGTGCTCACAAGTTAGACGTGCTTCTGGTCTGAATTTACAGACAGGGAAACTAAGGCCCAGACAGGCTATCTTACTCAAGAAACAAAAAAAAAACGATAGTAGATATTGGAATGTCGTTAGCCTCTCTGCATTCTGTAGGCCCTAGTCAGGGAGTGGATGTTTACAAGTGTGGGCAAGGGTAATAGTCACCATGATGAAAGCTTTGCATTAGTACCACCCCCATCCCCTAATCCTGGGTAGCTATGTTAGATAGCTGTCTGCTACATGCATAGACCCCCTCTTCTGTCCTTAAGCGGGAAGAAGCTCAGATGCCACTTCTGGTTCATGGCTTACTCTTATAGACATAGGTCCCGGTGGTGGATTCCTTATCCTCGTCTCTCCTTCTTGCATATGGTGAGCAGACCTGACGGTTTGCTTCAGGACACCACTAGAGGATGGGTATCAGGAAGAGCCCAGAGTCTCCCAGTCATATCTCAAAAGCTCTGTGCAACCTTCCCAGGAAAGAAGTGTCCTGTGCTCAGCTCTTTGTGGTTTACTTTTCAGTGGAAACACTAGACACTGAGGGAAGTATTTCATGGTGACTTAAGTGGTTCTAGGGAGGCTGCCCACATTATCCAGAGCCTCATGCATTTAGATACACAACTTACTGTACTTCGGCTTAAATACTTTCTGTAAGAGAGGAAGCAAACCTTTTCCTGGATGACTGTTAGATAATTGTTCCCAGTGACTTACATAATTGTTCCCAGTAGCAGCGTCTCAGCCTGTAGTATCCTGCCAGCTCTAGAAGGGGCCATTCTAACTCTGCTCCCAGTGAGGACAATCCATGACCTGGAGGCAGGTGTGTGCTTTTCTGGCCCGTCCACAGCAAGTCGCAGTTCCAATCCAGGAAATTCAGACGAGCCAAGATATGGTGCCTAAGTATCTTAAGCCTCAGATTTGTGGAGCAAAGAAAGGAGCTCTTCCTGGTGTTCGGAAACACGCAGACAACCTTGCTTACATTGTGTGTCATAGCCACACATCCATGTCACAGGGGTTTAGAGCATGTGCATGGCTGATAGATTGAATCATAACTGATGTTAGGTGTCATGGATAGACACAGCTGAGATGTCAAGGTGTAACGATAGCATGAAACAAGTTATCAATGTACAAAGCAGCTACAATGTACGTAGGTCTCCCAGCTAATTAAACAAAGTACACTGTCCTAGGAAATAATCTATCTCCAGGTTTAAAACACACAGGAGTTGGAGGATGAGGGCCCAAATAGCCAATTCTAGGTCAGCTTGATTTGTGTTGCAAGACGCTATTTACAAACAAACACCCCAAACGCCAAACCATACAATACTCAATTAGACATTTGTAAAATGTTGCCCTTAATAATAAAATGGCAAGACATCATAATTATACTTAACTCATTCCATAAATTTCAACAATTAAAAATCACAAATATTTAAAATGTTGAATTTATTTCATTCTTGAATTACCTAAAATCAAACTATTGTATGCTGATAAAATGTAACATTTTAAAATCTTAAGTGAATAATGGAAATTAGAGTGCATTTATATTATCATGGCTAACTCCAAATTTACAAAAGCAGGAATAGTCTAAACCCGTCTTTGCAAAATTTCTTGCATTAAGAAATATCCTCATTTGTTTGGAGAAGCTACTGCTAGCTTTAAATTCTTCTCTGTGATATCCCCCACAACTCTGTTCCTATCATACCCTTCGCCCCACATCTACCCTGTCCCATCTGGGCTCCATAGCTTTGTTGGAACCTCACTCAGTCCACGTCATTCACTTGGGCTACTTCCTTTTGCTTTTGTATCCTGACCTGTCTGTTTCAAGCACAGCAAGGGGCAGTATGCAGTGGCTGTAAAATCTGAGGTCTAATATCCAAGGAGCAGCTCCCAGAGACAATATGGCCAGGGCTGATTCCTTTGTTAGTCTCCCACTTTGCGTGAGAAGAGCCTTTTTAATTTCTTCACGTTCAGGCGCGCATGCAGACTGAAGCAAATGAAAGCCGCTTCTGCAATAACACAGCACAACTGGGAAGGAAGAGGCCTCCGAAGGCGGACAGCCACTGAGCGGACCATAGTCAATGCAATGTAGCTCTGTGGAGTGAACAATATTTATTTGTAGAAGAAATTATTGATATAGGCATAGATTCAATTGAGTATTATTTGGATTAGAAGATGCTACTTGTCAACCAATTGATCTTGATGTGTTAATAAGGCAGTCTCTGCTTTAGCACAGCATCAGGCTAAAAAGCTTTCACTGTTTTCTTAGGTTATTATTTTTCTCAAGGGTGGGGTGGTATCTCAAAGCCTTACCTCACAGCAAAGAGCTCAAGAAATTTGCAGCCCTCAAATGCACAGCTGCCTTCCTGCAGATCTGTTCTTACGTTAAGACCCTTTTTCAGTGCATGCCTTCCCTGCAGGATCAACTGATGACTGCAGCAAGGATGTCTTTCAAGCCTGGTGTTTTTAACCTGAAGCTTCCAAAAAAAATATTATGTGTTCCAGAAAGTACTCTGGCTTCCATCAAGCAAGCCTCTTTTCTATTGTTTGCAGATTCCTTTCAACGTTGGGCGAGAAAACGAGTAATTACAGTTAAATCTAGTAACGGGAGTGAGGTCTTACAGAGGAGACGTCAAAAGTGGATAATTTCGGAGGTTCTCTGTAGCAAAGGTTAAACAGCAGGGGCCTCTTCAGTGTGTATCTGCTACAAAATGACTTGGGAACCAGTGAAAGATCTGCTATAGAAAGATAATGAGGGAGAAGTAGTTCAAGGGGATGGAGAGGGTGTGATTATCAGCCATCGTTCTGGCTCTGTGCTTTTTTTCTTCTTCCAGTCCAGGCGTTTTACTTGTATTCCTTCTCGGTAGGTTTATCTTTTCTTTTTGTTTACCAACACCATAAACAACATAAGTGCAGATTCAAATGGCCCCATTGAGTCATCAGTCCACAGTGGATGTGGACTTGAGAAGCACACCTCCTGAGCCATGATCAAAATACATTGTATTTGACTTGTCTTAGTTAATTCTCAAAATAAGTCGCGACACTGTGGAACAGTACTTGCTTCCTTGTTTCTTTTCCTGGTCTTGACATGAAAACCTAGTTGCACTTTCAAGTAAATGTATCCTTGTGTGCAAACAGTTCTGTGTCGACCAGAATGTAACTCATCAACTTCGCTGTCTGATCTGCTGGCTGCAGGGACAATCTCAAGCACTTGGAGCATGGGTTTCTTGAATCCTTCACTGGCTGTGCCCCTGATAAATGAGGGTGGTGTCCGCTTTTTTTTTTTTTTTTGAGCCTCCCTTTCTTCCTCAGTGGAGAGGAAAAGTCATAATCCTGAGCCAAGGTTTCTGTAAGAAGGGGTACCCTGCATCTGCCAGTCACTCTCAAATGTCAGATTGAACTGTTTAGTTCACAGGAGTTGCCAGGCCATCAGCGGTACTCAGTGAGGGTATTCTAGAAGGGACCCAAGTTACCAACTCGTAGGGCCTGGTTCTCTGCCTACAAGCTACTGCCCTGAGAATGTGATTGGCAGAGGGTGGGAGGAGTCTCAGTCTGCATCCCTGCACCTCCAACTTTCCACTAAGGCACCAGGAGCACCACCCTCAGAGCCAGACCATCATTTTATGTGCAGGAGAAAAAAAATGTAAGCAGCATCCCCGTGCACTGCATTAGAACACAGGCATCTCTTGCTGTATTTGTTTATTTTAATCCCTGAAAATGGTTTGCCTGTGAGATATACGGGGTCTGTCCGCATTTTAAAAGCAGAGAGTGAACTCATTAACTGCTCATCCCCTGCCCATTTTTACTATGATGAAACCTTGACCCTACATAAGTGTCTCATGCCTTTACCAGTGTTAGAGCAAAGACAGAATCGCCTCTCTCCCTATGACTGAGTTGCAGACAACCTTCATTGGAAACACCAGGCTTCAGGTGTGCTGATCTGATTGGGACCCTACCTGGGATGTCGTTGACTGTTTTAATCACCTGACCTTGGCTTGGAAAGCGTGTGTTTGTAGGCACTCTTAAAAGGGGAGACTCTGTTGGCCTGCGTGTGACAGGCCACCAGGGATAAAGCCTCCATGAAATGTTTGCTGTGGGCAAAGAGGGCTCTGCCATGACCTTTCAGGAGAATGAAAGCCATGCAGAGAGCCAGATGCCAACGACACCTGCTCAGGTAGTCCTTCTCAACCTCTTGCCCATCCACATGTGTCTGCCTCTCGTCAGCTTCCACTTTGCAAATCATCCTTCCCTTTGAAGCGGGTGACTTTCAAAGGCAAGAGACATTGACTTGGAACTGGCTGGCATGCGTCCTCAAGATGCCTGTGAACTTGGGGTCTGTCACCACACACGTGGTCTTCATCTGGCACCCTCGGAGTAGCCAAGCATGGCAGGCTGCTCTGTTTCCCCTTTTGAAATCCATAGGTTGGGTGGCACTGCCCGATCATTTTTCAGAAGCCGTTTTTCCCAGTCAGAGTGTCATAGTCAGTGAAAGGGCTCTTATACATTTGTAAATCTGTCCCCAGCTTCATCTCCCTGCTATTTAATGCCACTTTGCTTGGCCACTGGGCTTATGAGCAGAAAGTGCCTGCTGCTGGGGGGAATTTGTTCTTACTATGATTAGTAAAGAGTTTGGATGTGATTTCCCCCAGCACGAGCTGACAAGCCGTCCAGTACATTGTCATTTATCATTGTACACTAGATCTGTCAACTAGAGAAACAATTTCAATAAAAAAAAATTCTGCATGAAATTACTTTGCCGGAGAAGAAAACAATGAGCGGATGTGTGTGCCCATCTGTGTCTGTGTCGTGTTTTGTTTTGTTTTGTTTTTTTTCCCCCTTTGACTTTTTTTCTTTCTTTCTTTTTTTTAATTTTGGCTGTGAAAGGTACTTAATGTACCAAAAACAATTTGTACAGACATTATTTTACCAATTGCTAAGTGTGTACGCCTTGCTGAGGCCTCCCTTATCTAACTGTTGCTAATACATTTTCATGCTGAGCTCTTACGGCTTCATTTTACAGTTGAGGAGATCACCCATTCCATGCTGTGCTGGAAATGGGACCCTCGTCACTCAGGTCCACAGAGTACACTTAACAGAGGAACAGGCATCAGCATCCTACGCGTTGCGCCATCTTCTTGCTGTCAGGCTTCGAGTTATAAACAAACACGGGGCCTGCCTGCCTGTTGGCTTCTGAAGACCCGTGGAGTTCACCGTGGCGTGCAGCTTAGGTGCCCTACTCAGAAGAGAACCACAGACCTGAATGGATTGGGCAATAGGTAACCCTGTCTGGGACCAGGGACCCTCTGGGACTGGAGTTAGCGCTGTTTTTTGGGCGTGTTCTGGGAGCTCAACATCTAGCAGGGACTCTGAGGCCCACAGGTGAGAGAGCTAGCAGGGCCAATAATTGCTGTGGAATTATGATCCAGGACAGCTGAGGGGCCGAATCAACCTCGGAGGCCCTCGTTTTCCACCCTGTCAGCTCTCCACCCAGCTACGGATTTCTAGTCTTCGCTGCTGCCACCCGTATCAGAAAATGAATTTTTCACTCTCCAGTTGGTTGACTCCGTTCATAGGTTGCAACGTTGTCAAAAAGAAGTCACCCTCCTGCTCCTCATTCATCATTTGCTTGTAATTCTGATAGTCAGAACCTAGCCCCTTTAGGATACCACCTCCGTCTCCTGGTACAGCCCTGGTTTTCCCATGATACCTTTGGAGATGGGTTTTTCTATCAGCATAATCTGGCCACAGTGGGGAAAATTATACCATGACCAGAATTATAAAACTGTACTGCAATTGGAATCCACAGGAATTAGAAATTTATAAACCAAACCTTGATTCAAAAATGGAGTGGGTTTAGAGATCGAGTCCTGTGTACATGGAATGGTCCTTGGCTTTGGGTAATATGGTTGCCTTGCATATGATGTCTCAGTCCTGGTACAAAATTTCTCTGGAGTCAAGAAAAGGATAAGAGTCCAAAGCCACCAGAGAAATACAGAGGGAAATGCATTGTCCCTGGACAGAGTGTTTTTCTTTTAGTATTTCTTTTTAAATTTTCTTGTTATCCCTACCGATTTGATACAGAGGCAATAGTAATCTCAATGAAAAGTCCACTCTAGTCCTGGAGACGTAAGAGACTTGTCATCAAAGCACCTGTCCACTCAGCTGTATTTTCAGCATATGACTTGTATGCCAACCCATGTGTCAAGAGACTGAGAATGTAATCACATCGAGTTAACATATGGTGAAGGCAAGAAAAGCACAGACAGAAATGACAGCTCGGGTCGGGGTAGGGACTGTGACGGCCATTTTATAGAGGTGAGTGCAATGTGCTGGGGTCTCTCCCACATTCAGGCCCATAAGAACCTTACTTTGAAACAGTGTCTCTAAGGTTGTGGTACGTTAGATGGAGTCATACTGGGTGGCGGTGAGCCCTAGCGTGATGCACTGGTGTGCTGATAAGAGGAGGAAGAGCTAGGGCTTCGTGGGCAATGTGCCTGGTGTGCAAGAGTTAGGGCCTGGTTCTAGTACCAAGAGCAGATTTAAAGTTGGTGGCATACATTTATAGTGCCAGTTCTACTTTGGTAAGACATGTGGTGGGAGCAAGAAAAACCTTTGATGATTAAGGGAAGGCTAGTATGACACACTCACTGGTGAATAAAAGACCCTGCTTCAAGCCAAGTCCAAAACAAGGGACAAACCTGAGGTTGTGACCTGTCTTTCACATACACATTTTAGCATGTTCATACCTATATACACATGTACATGCACAGGCACACTTGCCCAGGGGTGTGCGTGTGCGTGGGCTCGTGAATGCGCGCACACACACACACACACACACACACACACACACACACACACGGGGGTGGGGGCAGGGGTATTTAAATAAGATAAAGAAGATAAGAAATTGAAGAAGACATCAGAAAGCAGAGAGATCTACCATGGTCATGGATTGGTAGCATTAACATAGTAAAAATGGTCATCCTACCAAAAGAAATCTACAGATTCAAGACACATTCCATCAAAATTCCAGCGCAAATCTTCACAGACGGAAAGACCAATCTCAAACTTCATATGGAAAAACAAAAAACCCAGGATTGCTAAAACAATCCTGAACAATAAAAGAACTTCTGGAAGTATCATCATTCCTGACCTCAAACTGTACAGCAGAGCAATAATAATAAAAACGGCATGGTATGATCAATGGACTCAAATCAGAGACCCAGAAATAAACCCACATACTTTTGGATACTTGATTTTTGACAAAGAGGCCAAAACCATACAATGGAAAAAAAGAAAGCATCTTCAGCAAGTGGTGCTGGTCTAATTGGATGTCCCCATGCAGAAGAATGTGAATAGATCTATTTTTATCACCTTGTACAAAACTCAAGTCCAAGTGGATCGACCTCAACATATAACTGGATACAGTAAATCTAATAGAAGAGAAAGTGAGAAATAGTCTTGAGTGCAGTGGTACAGTAGACCATTTCCTGAGCAGAACACCAATGGCTCAGGCTCCAAGATCAACAATTGATAAACAGAACTTATGAAACTGAAAAGCTTCTGTAAGACAAAGGACACTGCCTGTAGGACAGAACTGCACCCTGCAAATTGAGAAAAGATCTTCACCAACCCTCAATTCAACAGATGTCTCATCCAAAATATATAAAGAACTCAAGAAGATAGACAACAACAATCACGTAACCCAGTCTAAAAATGGGTACAGAGCTAAACAGGGAATTCGCAACAGAGGAATCTCTAATGACCAGGAAGCACTTAAATAAATGTTTAACACGCCTAGTCATCAGGGAAATGCAAATCCAAACGACCCTGAGATTCTATATTACATCCACCAAAAACTCAAATGACAGCACATGCTGGCAAGGATGTAGAGCAAGGGGAATACTTCTCACTTGCCAGTGAGAGTGGAAACTTGTACAAACACTCTGGAAATCAATCTTGTATTTTCTGAGAAACCCGAAGACCCAGCTATACAGCTCCTGGGCAAATACTCAAAAGATGCTCCACCATACCACAGGAGCATGCACTCCACTATGTTCACAGAAGCTTTATTCATAATAGCCAGAAACTGGAAACAACCCAGATGCCCATCAACCAAAGAATGGGTACAGAAAATGTGGTTTGTTTACACAATGGAATACTCTAAAGCTATTAAAAATGAGAACATCATGAATTTTACAGGCAAATAGATAGAACTAGAAAGTGTCATCCTGAATGAGGTAACCCAGACCAAAATGGACATGCATGGCTTGTACTCACCTATAAGTGGATATTAGCCATAAAGTACAGGATGCACACAGTACACTCTACAGACACAAAGAAGCTAAGCAAGAGGGAAGGCCTAAGTGAGGATGCTCCAATCTTACTTAGAAGTAGGAATATGCTAATTGTAGGAGGCAGATGGAGGGGAGAAACTGGGTGGGTGAGGGGATGGGGAAGAGAATGAGGGGGTTTCAGGATTAGGCGTGGGGCAAGAGACAGGAGAGAGGGTCAGTGGGCCAGAAGAATGAATGGAAATCTGAAGCTCTCAGGGGAGGGGGGAGGAGAGATTGGGGAGGCTCCCAAGAATCTATGGGGTTGACTTTAGCCGAGACTCAACATTAGGGATATGGAACGTGAAGAGGCCACCTCCTGTAGCCAAACAGGATCCCCAATGGAGAGATAAGAACCCCAACCCACCTACGAAACTTTCGATCCAAAATGTATTCTTTCTACAGGAAACGCAGGGGCAAAGATGGATCAGAGACTGAGGGATTGGCTAACCAGTAACTGGCCCAACTTGAGACTCATCCCATTAGCAAGCACCAATCCCTGACACTATTGATACTCTGATATGCTTCCAGATGGGAAAGAGCCTCACAGAACTGTCCTCTGAGAGGCTCCATCAGCTGACTGAAACAGATGCAAAGACCTACAGCTAAACAGTGGATGGAGCTTGGAGACTCTGTGGAAGACTTGGGGGAAGGATTGAGGGCCCTGAAAGGGATAGGATCTACACAGGACTAACAGAGTCAACTAACCTGGGCCCTTGTGGTCTCCCAGAGATGAAACCACCAACCACAGATCATACACAGGCTGGACCAAGAACACCACCCCCACATATGTAGCATATGTGCAGCTTGGTCTTTGTATGAATCCTCCAACAACTGGAGTGTGGGCTATTCCAAAAGCCATTGCCTGTCTGTGGAATCCATTCCCCTAACTGGGCTGCCTTGTTTGGCCTCAGTGGGAAAGGATGCACCTAGACTTACAGAGACTTGAGGCGCCAGAGTGGAGGGATACTCAGGGGTGCCTTCACCCCATCAGAGGAGAAGGGGATAGGGCTGGGGAAAGGACTAGGTGAGAGGGAAACTAGGAAGTGGAGGGCAGCAGTAGTGATGTAACCAGAGACTACTGAAGCCCCCTAGAGATGATGGAAACAGGAAGAACCTTTCCCGAAGCCCCAAGAGGAAGCATAGATGTGCCAACACCCAGAATCAGATTTCTCACCTACAGAGCTAGAGACAATCACCATCACTTTAAACCACTCCCTCTCCCCATCCCCAGCTGTTACCTTGTCACAATAGCAGAGAAAGCTACTAGGAGGACCAAAAAGCATCCTGTTCTAAAGCACTCTTGCATCAGTGTTGCTATGGATGCCTCAGGTGTGCCCGACTACCTGTTATCACTTGGATCTGACCTGTCACCTAGAGACTCATATTTTGAAAAACTTGGTCCTGAGCTCATGCTATTAATTTGAAGATCTTGGGTCTTTAAGAGTGGAGTCTGTTTGGTTGAAGTGGGTCACTATACCCACACCAGGTTCTTGTGTACTCTTTCCTACTTCTTGGTTCTTTATGGTGGGAAAGACTCTGCCCCACAATCCTGCTACCATAAGTATCATCATGTCTTCCCTGCCATGATGGATTGCAACCCTTTAAATTCATGTGCCAAAATAAACACTGTTTCCAACAAAATGTTTCTGTTTGGTGTGTGGGCATGGCAGTACTAACTAGCTAGTAAAATAATAACCAACTACTAAAGCAAGCTGGTATTGGAAGACGGAGTCAGCACTGTGGCAAACCTGCCTTTGTGGTTTCCAGGCTTGTAGAACTAGGGTGTGGGAAGAATGTGAGCATTCAGAGCCATAGGCTGTAGAAGCCCTAGAATGTTATAAGCAGAGCTTATCGGGAGATTCTGGTGGAAATTAGAAGTTTTCAGGCTAAAGCGAAGACTTTACTGAGAATTTATCTAGAGGCAATTTCTTTTAGACTCTGGCAGAAAAAAAACGATGACTGACTACATTCTGTCTAGGTCCCGAGAATTTGCATCAGGTTAAATTCAAGCAATAGGCTAGTTTATTTGGCAGAGACTATATCAAAGGCATCAAAACATCAAGGTATAGAGCCCGGCCTTTACTTTGTGGTTTTTAATGACAAACGAGAAATATGTAGAGGAGAAGTGCGATTTAATAGGTTTGGCCCCAGGAGAGTCATGTGTGTGAATGTTCAGCTCATAGGCAGTTGGGGAGTGGTAGTATTTGGAGGTGTGGCCTGATTGCAAAAAGTGTGGCTTTGCTGGAGAAAGTGTGTCACTGTTGGGGTGGGCTTTGAGGTCTCCTATGCTCAAGCATTTATCCCAGTGTGATAGTTTGTATATACTTGGGCACTATTAGGAGGTGTGGTCTTGTTTGAGTAGGTGTGTCACAATGGTTATCGGCTATATTAGCCTACTCCTGGCTCCCTGGAGGTTAGTATCCTGCTGGCAATCTTCAGACGCAGATGTAGAACTCTCGGTTCCTCCTGTACCATGCCTGCCTGGATTTTCCCACCTTGATGATAATGGACTGATCCTCTGAATCTGAAGCCAGCCCCATTAAATGTTGTCCTTTATAAGACTTGCGTTGGTCATGGTGTCTGCTCACAGCAGTAAAACACTAAGATAGAAGTTGATACCAGGGACTGGGGTATTGCTGTGATAGGCCTGACCATGCTTTTGTTTGAAAGAATGTGGATTTGGGGACATTGGATTTGGAAAGCAGTGGGATGCTTTAAGTGGGGCTTAATGGGCTATCCTGGAAGGAATATGGAAGACTGTTGCTGTGAGTGATTTGAACTGTGCAGACCTGGCCCAAGAGGTTTCAGTGGCCTAGAGACTGTTCTTGTGGTATTATTGTGAAGAATGTGGCTACTTTTTGCCTTTTTCTGAAGAGTCTGCCTCGGGGACTTTGGGGAAAGATCCTACCCAGCTACATTAGATCTAGGCATAGTGGCCCCCACCTTTAATCCCAGGAGACTACTGGGACCATGGATGCTTGTTAACTGGAGCTAAGAAATTAGCAGTGATTAATAGGAGACCAGCATCTCTGAGATGAAATCTTCTGGGAAGTATTTTCTGAGAGCACAAAGAAGCTGTGTTCTAGAGATAGCCAAGGATGTAGGATGTGCCTCATGCTGCAGCTGTACTTGATAATGTGTAAGAGTCACCCAGGTGGTACTGGTTTTGAAGGCTTGAAGGCATCATGAGAAACAGCTGAGTCTTGGCAATGTGAGATGCCATCGAAGGCTATTGGTGAAGGTGCAGCCCCAGTTGTAGTTGATGGCCCAGGACTGAAGGGGTCGTGCAAAGGAGTTGAGGCTAGGCATCATGAAGACAGCCTATGAGAGGCTATTGGTGAAGCCCAGTTTCAGTGGAAGACCCCAGTGTATCGGAGATGCCAGTACCATGGGGTGATCGCCAAGAACAGCAGCAGCAGTAGAGTAGATCAACCTGAGCTTAGAGTGCTACAGAGGGCAGCACTGGAGAAGTGATGCCAGCCCTTGGAGGAGCCCAGAAGATCGTGTGTGGATCCCAGACATTGAAACAAGTAGCTGGAACATTGAAGTTGCCTTGGAGACCCCAAGATGTACAAGATGCCAGAGCCATGGGCTATCTGCTGAGGAAAGCTGCTGATAGGGAGGGGAACCAGCCCAGGAGAAAGATGTTTGTTGCAGTCAACACAGATGAAAAAGGAGCTGGAGCTCTGAAGGCCGCTTTGACCTCAGACGTGGAGATGCAGAGTTTGGAGTTTACCCAACTGGTTTTCTGTCTTGTTCTGGGAATTACAGTTAAGTGATTGGATGAATCTCAGAAGAGACTTTGAACTTTGGACATTGTTGAGATTGCTATAGATTATGGAGACTTTTGAAGTTGGACTAAATATATTTTATTTTTTATGCTATGTTTAGGTGTGGCTCCCATAGACTCATATGTTTGAACAAGCCCATGGGGGCCAGGGAGTACATACTTGGGCCAGGGATTGACACTATTAGAAGATGTGGCCTTGTTTCAGTAGGCGTGTCACAGTGGGCATGGGCTATAATATCCTAGTCCTAGCTGCCTGGAAGCCAGTATCCTGCTAGCAGCCTACACATGAAGATGTAGAACTCTCAGCTCCGCCTGCACCATGCCTGCCTGGATGCTGCCATGTTCCCACCTTGATGATAATGGACTGAACCTCTGAAGCTGTCGGCCCCATTGAATGTTGTTCTTTATAAGACTTGTCTTGATGTCTGTTCATAGCAGCAGAACCCTAGCTAAGACACCCAATGCTTCTGCTGCCTTCGGATCATGGTATAGAACTCTCATCTCCTTGTCTCTCATCATGTCTGTCCGTGTTCTGCCATGCTTCTCGCCATGTTGTTAATGGACTGAACCTCTGGAACTGTAAGCCAGTCCTGATTTAATGTCCTTTATAAGAGTTGCTGTGACCATAGTATCTCTTCTTAGCAGTAAACCTTAACTAAGCCAAGAAGGATTCCAAAGCATGTTATTTGTCTAGAAAAGGGGTCGTGTGTGATGCAAACTTGGTGTGGGGGAAACTGGATCTACATTTAGGTGAAATCAGTACAGTTGATGAAGAGACATAAGACTTGATTAAGGAAAGTATCCAGGGGCCTAGATGTCAATGGCTTCAGGATGTTTGAAGGACTTTTAGTTAAAACAGAGAGCTGAGGGTGGGGGTAGGGCTGCTGGAAAAGCATTGCTGAAGAAAGTGTCTTCCCAAGTTCATACAGATTTAATACAGATTCAGAGGGTGTGGCAGCCACCGTCCAAGGAGCCAGACTGTAAAGTAGACTAAAACAGACAACAGAAATGGCGTCAGCTATGTGGTTCTTGTTTTGTTTCTTTTTGTGGCATTCAGGATCCAAGAGTTAGAGTGTCACTGGAACTTGCATTGGAGTAAGAAAAAAATAGCAAGTGAGCCCAGGCAAGTTGTGGCAGAGTCATTGTGCTGGAAAGACACTCAGAAGAGGGCTAAGTGTGAAACCGTGGGGATGGAGCCTGAGCTGAGGTGTAGATTTTAGAATTTTGGAGATGCCAGGAAAATAAGATGTCTGCCAAGGAGAGGTGACAAAACCTCATGGAACTGGCCTGGGAGAGGTCACTTGCACTGCACTTGCATCCTAAAGGCAGGGCTGCCCAGGCTCTTGAAGCTCAGAGGGTAGCACCAGTTATCCTAGATTCGACACATGGAGTTTTTGGATGAGTCACCCTCTTCACACTGCTGGGTTTTGATCTTGCTTTGATCCAATCTTTTCTTGATACCCTCCTATTCTTCCCCTTTTAAGGAATGGGAGTGACCGGTCTGTGTGCCACTGTAGTTATCAATACAAAACTTTGCTTTTGATTTTACAGAGACTTACAGATAAATGTATGCTGAGTCTCTAAGGAGACTTGAATATTGGCTTTAGAAGGGGTTTGGAACAGTTAAGACCATGAGAGACTAGTGGAGTTGAAATAAGTGCATTTTGCATTGGGAGAGGCCCATGAGCCCCTGGGAGACAGTGGCAGGATGTTACAGTTCAGATCTGAAGTGCTCCCTGTAGGCTCATGTTTGAAACACTTGGTCCCAGCCTAGTGATTTTGAGGGTGACGGAGGTGAGGCCTGGCTTGTAGAAGTGGGTCACTAGGGACAGACCTTTGAAGTTTGAACTCTTTGCCTGCTGGTCTGGCATGATGTGAACAGTTCTGCTACACATTTCTGCTGCAGGCAAAGAGCTGAACACCCCAGTGTCTTTCCTGCTCTGATGAACCACAACACTTTGATTCGAAATAATCTCTCCTTTCATAAGTTGTTTTATCGAGGATTTGATTGAAG
Source organism: Rattus norvegicus (assembly GCF_021556685.1). Classification (NCBI taxonomy): domain Eukaryota; kingdom Metazoa; phylum Chordata; class Mammalia; order Rodentia; family Muridae; genus Rattus; species Rattus norvegicus. The sequence continues at coordinate 76,900,994 of NC_141551.1, forward strand.
TGATATAAATGCCATTACTATCCCATTTGACTTCAATAAAAATCTATACCCCTGACCCTTAATGACACGGGAAGATAGCAGAAGGGAGAGACAGCAGATGAAAGACACAATGACTTGTGCAGGATTTCAGCTGTTCACAGTGCATGAGACCATTCATTCTTAAGGTGCTCACAGAAACCAGTCTCTAAATGCCAGGCAGTACAATGGGTGGGATAAAAGACAAAGAAACATAAGTCTATGATCAAGAGAAGTATAATCCCTCTCCACTGTTGACACAGAAGCAATGTTTCCAAGCATTAGCACATCCATATTGCACTCAACCATTCCATGAGCATATGGTTCAGAACGAGTATTTCTGGGCAGGGTGGGGAGTATGTATCCCCCAACAGCCTTTAAAAGTGCCAGTCTCTCCCTTCTGCAAGCTTCATCAGAATAGTGAGAGTTGAGACAGAGTCACTTGGAAAATGCCTACTCCCAGTGGCTGGTTAAACTCTGACTAGATACTTTAAGTGTATCTTCTTACCTCATTCCCATGACACATGTCAGTTATGTGAGGATGGAACAGGTGCATCTGTTGCTCACTAAGGTGATTGTCCTGCCCCTCTGCTTGTTAATTTCCAGAACCCAGAAACGATAGCACAGCACCTCCAGGCCGTTACCTCCACAGGAGTTTACGACACTCTCTATTTGCCACGTATGTATTTGCTAGGCTACACTTTTCCGATAGACATGGTTCTGTGTGGAAATAAATGTGTATAACTCTGAGGGTAGGGGCATGCAGAAGAGATAGCACCACGATATTCTGGACAAGTTCAGTAGGCAGTCACAAATGGCTGTACAGGATAGCAAATAAGACCACCGGGGATCCTAGTGCATACATAATAGAGCACATTTCGTTAGGGTAAGATTTCTGAAAGTTCCACTTCAGAGCTATCCTGGAAGCTCCTTTAAGTGGCTCCTCATGAAGAGATCTCTGGGAATTTCCTGCGCAGTCTAGTAGAGCCAAGTCCGCTGTCCATACCCACAACCTTGCTGGCATGGCCCAGCATAGCATCCAGTGTTGGCTCTGTGTCATACCATAGCTCAGGAGTAGTATGGAACTGAAGTGGAGCACTTCAGCTGTGCCTGGAATTATGCTGGCAATCTCCAAGGGATATCAGGGCTGTCTTTGTATGGAAGCTCTCAAAGTCACATTTGAGTGGCAGCACAAGGTCCTTAAATCCAGGGCAGGGGTCTAAACACAATTCAGGATCTATATTTTAAGAAGTCAGTGATAAAGTTGTGCTTGAGTAACTGGGGACTAGGAAGCAATCATGACCATGCAGGGCAACTGCCCAATCCAGTCCTTTATCCAGTGGCTGGCAAGATGGAGGCAGGAAGACAGGATCGGACCAGACAACATTCTGAGCACGCTCTGCACAGGTTCAGATCTGCAGAACTGATCTCAAATCTAGAATCCTGCTATGGGAAATAAATCCAAAAGCCTTGCTCAGTCTGAGCTGGAGGACGCCTGGAGGGGTTTGATTCCACTCAGGATCTCTGATCCTTTGCCAAGCCCTCTGCCCCTACAATAACTACAGGACACCATCAAAAAATCACACAGATCAGCACATAAGGGAAGGCCTGCTTTGTCCTTGATGACCTGGACTCTCACCGAAAGTATCCACGAAATATGGAAACAATATAGAGAAATCAGAAAACAGCCACCCAAGTCCCAGTCAACTGGTACTTGCTTACTTTTAGTTTCACTTTGAGTCTAACTTTCCTAAGAACAAATGCTACCTATTTTTTTGTAGGAATCATGAAAGTATGAAATTATAAATAATTCGGAATAAAAAATACACTTAAATACATAAAATCATCAGGAAAAACACTTCAAAAGTAGTAGTAGATACATTTCCAAATGTTTTCTTTGGGTTTGTATACACAGAAGGACGAGTGGGCACACTGGTAAGAGTGTAACTTGAATGAACTTTGAACAATGGACAATACATGATTTCTTTTGAGTTTCAGTGCATTGAAGGTGTGGTGGAAATTCAGATGACTTCTGTATTGCCAGAGAAGATAGCTTCTCAATATGCTATAAAAGAATAATGATACATTAAAAAAAAAGATCAGACACTGGCAGCCCTGTTATGCAAGATAAACGATCCTTCCAACCTCCACACATGAATGAAGGTGGCTGCTCCAGGTCATACTGCACAGCACGCTCTGAGTGGTACCCTCCGTCATGTGTGCTGTGCTGAGTTACTCTGAGGAGATGACATTCACAGCTGCACCGAGGTTAGCTCTTCAGATAACCCCAGTTTGCATCAATCTCTGCTTTCTCCACAGGTATTTCCAGCACTGATACATTTGAACTTACATTTTGTAGCTAAACCTGGCGGTCTGGTTTTACCTCCACCCATTCCACTCCTGTGTGAACCCCGCTTTGGTGATCCTGACCCCAGTTCTGCTGGAAGAATGTCAGACATGGCCTTGAACTCTGTCCCTCTGGTCTCCCTGGCACCATGTTTTCACTACTTCCAATCTTCTGAGCTGACAGGATCTGAGGAAGCCACTAAGGCCTGGCTGGAAGCATCTCAACATCATGGTCTCTGGGCTGTGGACTGTTTTGGGGCACGTGAGCAGGGCATACTTTTAGTCCAAGGTTAGGTTTCCCCCCCTCCAACTAAGGATAAAAGTCACCTCTTTTTAAATTGGGAAATGACACCCTTCACAATAGTCACAAATAATATAGTAGCCTTATTTATAATAGCCAGAAGCTGGAAAGAACCCAGGTGTCCTTCAACAGAGGAATGGATACAGAAAATGTGTCACATCTACACAATGGAGTAGTACTCAGCTATTAAAAACAATGACGTCATGAAATTCTTAGGCAAATGGATGGAACTAGAAAATATCATCCTGAGTTGAGGTAACCAAGTCACAAAAGAACACATATGGTGTGTACTCACTGATAAGTGGATATTAGCCCAAAAGCTTGGAATACCCAAGATACAACTCACAGACCATATGAAACTCAAGAAGAAGGAAGACCAAAATGTGGATGCTTCAGTCCTTCTTAGAAAGGGGAACAAAATACTCACAGGAGGAAATATAGGGACAAAGAGTGGAGCAGAGACTGAAGGAAAGGCCATCCTGAGACTGTCCTGCCTGGGGATCCATCCCATATGCAGCCACCAAACCCAATCACTATTGCTGATGCTAAGAAGTGTTTGTTGACAATAGCCTGATATGGATGTCTCCTGAGAGGTTCTGCCAGAGCCTTACAGATACAGATGAGGATGCTTGCAGCTAACCATTGAACTGAGCACAGGGACCCCAGTGGAGGAGTTAGAGAAAGGACTGAAGGAACTGAAGGAGTTTCAACCCCATAGCAAGAACAACAATATCAACCAACCAGACCCCCAAGAGCTCCCAGGGACTAAACCAGAAACCAAAGAGTACACATGGAGGGACCCATGGCTCTAGCCACATATGTAGCAGAGGATGACATTGTCAATAGGAGAAGCTCTTGGTCCTTCCCCAGTGTGGGGGAATGCCAGGGTGTTCAGGTGGGAGTGGATGGGTGGGAGAGGTAACTTCCTCATGGAAGCAATGAGGGGGGAGGGGAGGGGGACCAAGAAAGTGGATAACATTTGAAATGTAAATACATAAAATATCCAATAAATATTTAATGTAAAAAAGAAATGGATATTAGAATAAATGACATATTAAACTTCAGTAATACTAAAAGAAATTCCTCTTTGTACTATATTTATATAGAGAGATTCATTCTATATGTTCTGTTACTCTATAGAACACTGACCAGTACATGTGCCATCACAAACCTCATGATGTTCCTATGCAGTTGTAGTAAACTAGGACAGCCACAACCACACCACGTTATGGAGATCATGTGCCTAACTGTGCCTAAAATAGTCCTGACTTTCTGTTACAGACCTATAACACTTATGGTAGTTATTTTATCTGGTAACTTACCATATTAAGTCAAATTTCGTATTTATATACTTATACGATGTGGTTTGTTGATAGCCTGTCAAGGAGAACATATCTATATATCTTCCCCTCTCGCGCTGGCAAAACACATATTCTTCCTACTAAGTAGATATAATATTTTGTTAAATCAGAATTAATACAAATAGCATGACATGAACATAATAGTTTATTACATGGAAATATAACAACGATCAGATTTAAAAAGTTACAATTATTTCTTTATAACAACGATTAGATACAAAAAGTTACAATTATTTCTTTACATCTGGGATGGGGAGAAAGCAAGTAGCTGTGTTCACCCAAAGTTCTTCACCGGTCGAACTCATAGGTTCGAGCATTTGGTCCCTAAATTGGTTATGTTTGGGGAGGCTTAGGAAGTTCTGCCTTGCTGGAGGATGTTTGTCACTGCAGGGAGAGCTTTGAGATTTCAAAGTCAAATGCCATCTCCAGTTCACTGCCTGCTTCCTGTTTGTGGTTTGGGTTGTGACCCCCTCAGCTGTGCCTGCCACTATGGCTGCCTGCTGCCACATTTTCTTGCCCTAAGCTTCTGTGTTAAGAAAGCGAATCACTCTGGAACTGTAGCCCAGGTCCTCCTTCCTCCTACGAGTTACCCAGATCATGGTGTTTCAGCAATAGAAGAGGAACTGGGTCAGACACTCGTGCCAGAGAGTGGGGTATGGCTGTGACGGGCTGATCGTGCTGTTTCATGGAGGGATATGGAAGATGTTTGGCTCAACACCGTAAGTAGAGCTTAGTAGGACACCATAATAAGAGCTTGGAGGACAGTAAGCCTGAGAGAAATGTGGGCTGGAAGCTCAAGAGGTTTTTAGAGGGAAACAAAAGGAAGAGCTGGGCCCATCCCTGTGACATTTGACAAGGAATGTGATTACCTTTCTCCCCTTGTCAGAAGAACTTGCCTGGCGTTACATTTAAAAATAATTTGCTGATTTCTTTGGTGGAGGAGATTTCAAGACAACCTAATGTTTCCCGTGCCACATGACTATTAGTCATCACTCTAAGTCAGGTCTCCAATAAAAAGAGAACATAAGGCAGAAAGATACACAAAACGTATGGTTAGAGGACTGGAGGGCGTAATCTCACAGCTGGAGCTTGTGCTGAGGCAGATAAGGAGAGTCCTGAGCCACCCTGGAAGTAGGAAGGGGAAGGGAGCCTTCAGGACAGAGCCCAGCTAAGCTTCCAACTTGTAAAAGGAAAATGCAGAGGGGATTTTTCTCCCCTAGAAACAAACGATGAACAGGGGCTGCTGCAAAAGTAATTCAAAGGACCAAGGTTCACCCAAGCTGGTGGTTGAACCTGGATGTGTCCTCATTTGTGTCGTTGGCTTTAGAATATAAAAGGATTCAAGAACTTGATAGATTCAGATATCTCCTGAGGCCATGTAGCATGTGTCAGGGAAGAATGTTTGAGAAGACCCAGAAGGGACCAGAGGTCCCAAGAGGCCATTGGATAAACTGTGAAAGTGAAGCCTGGGGAACATTGGACACGGTGCTGAAGATGACAGGCACATGGTTTGCCAATGAGAGCTGCACACACAGAATGGAACCAGACCAAGATGTTCTTTACCAACATCAAAGCTTGAGAGGCAAAACCGTCTAAGCCCTTTGATGCTACTCATAGAGCTCCAGGATTTGGAGTTTGCCATGCCATGGTTTGGTCTTGCTTTGGTTCGGATTTTCTTCACTATCTCCCCTTTGGAACGATCAAGATTATATTGTGCTGTTATATGGTAGAAGCATTTAATTTGCTTTTGGATTTTTATAGGGAATTGTGATTAAGAGATCGCCCTGAATCTCAGGAGAGACTTTGGACTTTTAAACGGTTGAGACTAAAAAACTATGTGGGGACATTTGCAGTTGGACTAAATTTCATATTTTGCAGATGAGGTCCAGGGAGTAAGATGTAGTGGTTTGAATGGAAACGCCCCTCTCCCTCAAAGGCTCTGATATTTGAATATTTGGAATCCATTTGATAGTACTAGTTAGGGAAGCTCAGGAGATACGGTCTTGCTAGAGGAAGCTCATCACTGGGGGTGGGCCTTGAGGATTCGAAGCTACATGACTTTGTTGTCAGTCCATTCTGTGTTTCCTGCTGGCAGTTCAAGATTCGAGCCACAATTCTCTGCCATGATGGTGACTGAGTCTCCTCCCTCTGGAATCATAAACCCAAATAAACCCTTCCTCTGTGAGGCACCTCAGCCATGGCATTTCATCACAGCAGTGGACAAGCAGCCAATGGACTCACAGACCAGCAAGGCTGCAAAGGCTCCATGCAGGGTGCAAGGAAGCTGGGGGAGGAGGGAGGAGCAGGTGCATGTGAGACACAGGGTTCTAACCCCTTCCACCTTTTAATTTTCTCACTTTGGAAATGAGAGCATTAGAGAAACACTAGCTAGTGTGTGTATGACCCAGTAATATATGTAACATATTCCAAGTCAGAGAGCTCGGAGAAGATGTCTAGTCTGCATCCACATCCTTCAGGGATGCGTGCTTAAAGTAAGAGAGGCAGAGAGATATCATCCATGTCTACACGCAAAGGATGCTACTGGAGCTTGTGACAGTCCTGCAGATGTCACAGTGCCAGACATCCTGGTTCTATGTGGGGCAGAAGATGAAGCCCTGGCTGGGGCCAATTTCAGGCAACATCTATCATCTGGAACATATCCTAAGTGCAGAGGCTCTCATGAGAAGTTCTGTAACCATCATTGCTTTAAAGTGTGTGTGTGTGTGTGAGTGTGTGTGTGTGTGTGTGTGTGTGTGTGTGTGAGAGAGAGAGAGAGAGAGAGAGAGAGAGAGAGAGAGAGAGAGAGAGAAGGGAGGAGAGAGAGAATCTCCAGGGACAGCAAACAGTGACTTAGACTGTGCCCTGTCTATCAGTTATGGCATGATCTGCCGATAACACCCTGGAAAGCTGGATGGTTAGCAGATAAACTGAAAATACAAGCAGAGACACTTACTTGTCTGAGACTAGACTGACTAGTTCTTGCCAGATTTCCCAGGAAGCTGGCATACTCTCTGGGTCTTACCATCCGTATGGTAGAGAGCACACCCTGCTCTTGGGACAGCTGAGGTATTGGCGTATGTGTTGTTCTGCCGAACACTTTATCATGTTGTGGCACTCATGCATATGATGTATGTCCTTTTCCTGATGAGCTGTCTCCCACTACACAGATGGTGACGTCACGAGCTGGCATATCTGTCATGGTTGTCTCACTTTGTCACACACTGGCCATAGATGAGGCACAGCTCTTGCTGTGTGGGATGCCTTCCCATACTCAGGCTAGGAGTGGCCACTGTGTGCTAAGGGCATGTTTACTTCATTTTTTTCTAACAAAACCATCTTGCTCTACAGGCTTGCTTTGAGAGAGAATCTCCAGAATGCTACAAATTCTCCAGTTTGTAGAAATATTAAACAGAACATAGTACCCTGTCAACTCATCTTGCACCTCCATGGCTCTCCATATAAACTGACACCAGAGTGGTTGCCCTGTCTTCAAAGCAGCACAGACACATTATTACCAGAAGTTTACCCACTATAGTACCGTCTTTCTGTCGCATGCCCTCTGGTTTTGATAAATGAAAAATTAAAATGACACGTGACTCTCCTGTGGCAGTTTAGAAAGTACCTTGACTAAGCACGGACGCTTCCTGCCCTCCCCCTCCCCCTCCCCTCCCTCTGCAATATGGGAGAGTACTTCTATTTTCCTGTCTTGATACCATTGTCTTTTCTATATTGTCACATATGAGGAATCAGGCAGGCTTTTATTGGTCTGGTTTCCTTCAGCAATATGCATTTAACTCTCCTCCTGGTCTCTTCCGGCGTAGCAGCTAAATTGTTTTTTATTTTTTATTTTTTCTAATCACTGAGCACTCTTCTATTGAAGTACCACACCACAGATGACTCACACGTTCAATGGTTGCAGGTATTCCAAAACATTTTTTTTAATGTTCTTTTCAATCTAGACTCTCACTAAAGTATTCGAGAGTTCCAGATGCTCCACGTCTTAAGTGAAATCTAGTTTGCCTACTAAATACTCTCGTGTAGAAGTAGGCTCTGTGGCTGGAACTTGCATTTTCCTTACAGGAAACAAGGTTAGAAAATAGTCTTGTTTTTATTTAACTATTCACAGATCTCAGGAAACATGTCAAGGATATTTGTTTACTAGTCGACTACTAGTTAAATGGTAGTTAATGTAACTACTAGTTTTTTTGTCAGCTGCATCTCGTGCTATTTTTTTTTTCTGAATTGATGTTTGACCTTTTAAATATTGCCGGTGTGTATACGTTTAAATTTTTAAATTCAATTCATTGCTTTATAACAAGTTGTTTCTTCTCAGAAGATTCCCTAAAATTCCAGCTCCTAAAAAGAACACCTGTGCTCTCTCAGTATTGCCCTTTTAGCTCACACCTGAGCTAGTGGCTGGTTTTAGCACATCTGTCCCATGGTGTTCGGTGAGAAGTCAAGGTAATTACTATGCATTGGGATATCCTGTGTTCTGATATAATAATAGAAAACATAATTTCATTCTTGAGTTTACTTGGACATTGGTATATTGCTTTATTTCTGACACATTGAATGATAGTAACACATTTCATAAATGGAGATGAGAGAAACTTCTGTAGGTAAAGGAAGTGTTACACTGATTTCTTATCAGCTGACAGAACGCAGAGGAGGGCAGAGGGAGAGCACCTGAAGAAAATGCCCTCCTGCAGAGGAGAGCACCACCATGGCAAACACGTGAGAACGTAGAACATTTTCACTCTGGCTTTTATGACTGAGTTCTCAGCGGTTAAAAAAAAATTAAAAAGTTAAAAGAATTTTTAAAAACTTTTGTTGTGCAATGTATGACATTCCCAAGTCAATTGTATGATAGTCTTCAGATAGAGGCCAGGAGAGAAGGAACTGAAGTCAATCACAGCTATACAGCAGGCAGCAAACTATGTACTTAAAATGCAGTGTAGTGAGCCTCCGATTACAGCTGAAAGTGGTTGGTTACCATTGTAACACTTGTGCCACTATTGCCCTGGTTGGCAAGCCTTGCTTGGCAGATTGGTAGTATAGAACAGATGGATATTTGACTATACACAGGTGGCTTTTCATGGAGACTTGCTAGGTCTTAGGCCGCAAGACAGAGAAACAAAGTAGCAGGTGGATAGAGTGTTGTGTCTGGAGGTCTAGGGTATAATGCAGGGGATGGAGTCTCAGGAGCTGGGTGCCTGCATTTGCCTTAAAGCCATGAGCTAACTATGTGAGCTGCTATGATGTTGCAGCATGGATAGTGACCATTCGCAACAATGTTTATTTTAATAGATAAAGTTTGGTAAAAGATAAAGGAAGTGAAACTTTTGAGAGATGAACAATTACAAGGTTCCCAGGGGATGATTACCCTCTAGAATCAGGCTGACCCAGTGCTTCCAGTGACTCAGGCAGGAAGGAATGGTGGGCTTGCTTCTGGACATCGTACATGAAGAGTTCTTACTGGTAGCTCTCCCTCTGTTGTGCCTGACCAGGGCCTGGTGGGCAGCAGACAAGTGTCTAAGACTGCAATCCATCTGAAATACTATACAGATTTGCACATTTGGCTATAAATGGATATTTTTCAGGATTGAGCACCCGGAGACATTATTTTAATAGCTTTGGATATAAGCCCTTGACAGGACACCCTCAAGAGCCATTTAATATCCCGCAAAGTACACGCTTCTCTCTCAAGCTCTGTGTTCTGCTGCTTGCTAGCCTTTGACCCTTTCATGCATTCCCAGCCACAGTGGGACATTTTAATCTATCCTTCCACAATCTGGTATTATACTGTCCTTTCTAAACTATGTGTAAACAATTTGAAAGACACAAACAACCAGAAAATACCATGTCTTTAGGGATTGGGACTTCACCGTAACCTTCAAACATTGTATCAAGTATGTTGGACTGTTGTCAACGTCGTTATAAGCGCAAATATTGTCTTGTGCCTGCAGAAGCAGATCCTATTTTATTAGCCCAGAAAAAAAAATGGGCTCAAACAGATTCTTGAGAGATAAGTGAGCGTTCCATGGGCAAGAAAGCGAGTATTTAATATGAACAATATCCGTGTCACTGCAGAGCATCTGCTAGGAGGGGGTGCCTCCTGCTTCCTCTCATCTGCGCACAGCCTCCTCTGGAATTATCTGCTTCATGATTTTACATAAAAGACAGTTTCTGATAAATCTGGTTCAACAATTAATATGCAGTGTAACTTGTGATTAGAGGGAAGAATTAGAAGTAATGAAGGTTTAAAAATAGAAAACAGATGTAATATTTTAAATGACATTTTCTTGGTACTGTATTTACTGCCCCTCTTTCAGTAATTAGTAAAATGTTTTCAGATTTTTAAAACAGCTTATTACTGTGAACACAATAAACCCATATGTGTAAAAAACAAATAAAAAGGCCGTGAGAAACAGATGATACTTCCTTTGGGGTGGGGAGTGAAAAGACAGCGAGAAAGGATACTGCCGCAAAATACAGAAGGACAAAGAGCGGACCCTGATGGTGACTCGGAGAGAACCCAGAGTTGAGCATGGCTGTGAAGCCACCTCCTGTCACCGAGTAAAAATAGCCTATGGGCTATAGAAGGAGATTCAGAAGATACAATTTCCCCGGTTTCTTTTAATCGCTACAATTTTGAAAAGCAGAAACGAGTTCAAGGTTGACTTATACAACATCTTCCAGTGTGTTGCATGGAGTTCTTTTACTTTTTAGCTTCAATCTTTATTCACGTTTATTCTTTAATTGTAGAAATGCGTGGGTTACTGTGGGGGAAATCTGATTCAGTGTATAATGATAAAGTCTAGGGAGTTAAGATTCCCATTTCCCTAAATACTTTTAAATTTCAATTAAATAGCCAAGGAAGATGAAGGAGCTGTGATAGGCAGACAATGCTATATATCTATAAAAATAAATAATCTTCTTTTCCTAGTAACAAGTTAAACAGAAGTGGGCAGATTTTAATAATTGAAATAAGTTTGGCACACAAGGACAAATCCCGAGTGCTATTCTTCTCATGGGTGGATGTCAGGTAACATCCACAAGAAAGCAGCATCATGATTACCAGAGACCAGGGAGAGAGGATACAAAGAGAGGTCAGCTGAGGCCAGCCGATGTGTGTCACTGGGAGAGTTGGAGCACCCCATTGCCCAGAGAAGGCAAGAATTCACAATAGTCAGGAGCAGGTAGATGACTTCCAAAAGACAGAAGTCTGATGGCTCACCACTTCTTTAAAAAGATAGAAGTACATGGATAGTCATGCCTTGGGTCTGTAATTTCAGCACTCCAAAGGCTGAGACAAGAGGAGCTGTGAGTTCTAGACTAGCTAGGGCTAGAGCGAGACCCTGTGTTAAATACAGACAGGATGGACAGTGGGCGTGGAGATGAGGAATCCTTTAAGGAACCTTGGGAAGCAGATGCCAAGCTTCATCCCATCTTCCGTGGCATGTCTGTGGCTGCTGGGATAGTCATCTATGAGACCCTGTGGGACCGCCACAACCCACAGGTTGCCAGTAGCAACAACAAATATTCCTGTGACACCTCCTGAGTCCAAGTTTATTTTATAAAAATAAACCATGAAGATAGTTTCCTTTTGACAGTGCCATCATTCATCATTTTATTTTACTCTTTTCACTGGGTCAGAGCCAGCCTTCGCTCAAATCCAGTGGTAACTTTAAAAACAAGGGATCACCACACCTTTTAACTAATGCAGCAGAAGGGAGTGGAATGTATCTGAAGACACTCTTTCCTGATGCTGCTATGTCCCTGGCTGACACTGGGAAGGTAAACCTCAGGAAGCCAGAGGGACAGATGAAGTAGGGGGTGAAGGCAGAGGGAAGGAGGGAGCTTAACTCACAAAGAGAAGCCACGAGCATTCCCAGTATAAACTGATAAACTGTTTTTTTTTTTTAAATCCAGACCAGGCAACTGAAACAGGTTAGTGGGGGAAACTGTTCTTCCATTTCTGCTGTTAGTTACAGGATTCGTGGCCACAGTGAGATGGGCACCCAAGGCTGCTGCCCTCATGCAGCCTCCCAAGGTGCTTATGGTGTTAATTTAAAAAATGCTAGAATCTTCTGCAATTATGGTGTCCAACGCGCTATGTGTGGGATTAAAATGAAGTAAGAGGAGGACCAGGGTGGAGGGGAAGAGAAGCAGAGATCAGAGGAGAAGGAAGAAGGGAAGGAGGAGGGGAACAAAGGGGGTAGGAGGAGGGGGAGGAAAAGAAGGAGAGGAGAGGGAGGGGAGAGAGGAGAGGGGGAGAGCGAGAGGGAGGGGGAAGAAGGAGCAAAGGAGGCAGGGGAAAGGAGGAGAAGGTAAAGCAAGGAAGGAACAGGAACTGAGAGCAAGGAGGGGAGGGGCTTAGGAGAATCAGGACCAAGAGCTGACTGCAGTCAGTGCACCAGGGGAGGATATGGCAGGATTCTCTACCCCTCTTCCTTCTAAAAGGACAGAGAAGTATGTTCCTGGCATGCATCCATCAGTGATAGGCAGAACCGGTGTAGAACCTGTCACAGGCCAAGAATCAGCGTTGAGACAACATGGACCCAGTCTGACTTGGAGCCCAAGATGTCAGGACTGGGCCCCCAGTGTAAACAACTCCCAGTCATTTGTCAGACAAGCAGGAACAGAGCCAAGGAGCCACCTCCTTAAGGAGACTGAAGGTTCAACATCCAAATGGCTGGCAACATTAAGTATCAAAATGGTTAAATAGCCACCAGGCAGTGCAAGGCAGGTGAGTCACATGTCCCCTCACCCAGCGGACACAGGACTCCCAGCACTGCCCACTTTTCCCCTACTCCGCCTGAGTCTGGCCTCTTGTTCTTCCCTTTATGTGGAACCAAGCGCTACTCTAGGCTGCCTACAGCTGCTACTGAACAAAACAAAGCAGAAACAAAGAGTAAAACAGATGGAGAAACAGAGGGTTGGAACCTGCTGGCAACGTCCCCTGTTGGTACACTGCGGGGAAAGTAAGGGGGCAGAGAGTCCTGCAGGACAGATTTTGCACGGGAAGTCCATAGATGAACCCACTCAGACGAGGAGTGGCGTTCCAGAAAGAGATCATGGAGGAGACAAGCATCTAGTAAGACTGTAGTTTCTTGGGGACAGACGGCAGGTTCCCAGAACACAGCTATTCCTTAGGAACTGGAGACAAGACTCTGTCGGTAACATGAGCGCATGCTCGGCACCCATGAAGGAGTCGTAGGTACAGGGCTGTGCTTCTGGAACCCCCAGCCTGGAGCCACTGCTACCCAATCAGTCTGGCCAACATCAAGGGTCCCAAGTTCCACTAGAGACCCGTGTCAAAAATTAAAGTGGAGAGTGACAGAGAAAGACGCCAGACATTTATCTCTGGCCTCTACATGTGCTTTTATAGGCACACACACAAGTGGACATAGACATGCATGAACACACAGATGCACAGATGTGCTTTTAGAAAGTCCAGATTTATTTAAAATCTCATCGAAGTTCACGTCTCCACCACTCTGACTGTGTGCATTGTTTGGACCGAAGGTCGGTTTTACATTAAAGCACAAATCAGGTTTGTTTTCAACGTTGACATTGTTCAACTTACAGCAAAATCTATGGCTGGGAACTAGTTGGTTCAAGGTCAGATTCTGAAGAGCCAGGCTTAGAACTAAAATGCATGTTGCCCTTGCTCTTACCTACCTAAGCTCTTCAAACTATGTCAAATAGTTAGGAAAAAAATTAAGTTTATGACAGCACTGAGAAAGTACTTCTCTATGACACTCTCACTTACAGTGATGTTTTATATAGATCTGTATGATTAATTATATTTCATGACTTTCTATGCTTCTGCTTGCACAAAAGTATTGGCAATGTGATGTCAGTGTGAATACTGAAGGTATATATTACACTGTTTTGGGTATTCAGGGATAGCAATAGTAATATTCACGGGTTTTTCTAAGACTCGTTTTTAAATGTAAGATCACTGATCCTAGGAGATACGGTTTCAGTGAGGTACTGCTGATGTCTCCGGATCTTTCAGTACTTTGACTGCCTCACCAGACTTTCTCCGTGCTGACGTAGTTTTGAACCTGAAGTTGGCTGTGATTCTCACCCTAACTTCTGCCCAGGTGATTCTTTTCCTTCAATCTCTGCTGGAGCCATGCAGTTACTTTTCGATATAGCACATTGTTTTTATTCCTCTCTCAGCTGTCCGAGCGAGCGATCGGATCTGTGGGTTCATGTTTGTCACTGATTTTGAAATGTTGCAATTTGAAAAACAGCTTTAACTATTTCTTCTACATTTTCTTTCTTTTTTATTGTGGTAATGAGTGTTGCTATCTTTTGATATAACACTTAAATATTATGTGAATGTGAAGAAATTATGTATGTGTAGATGAATAAATGGATATATGTGTGTCCTGTACACACACACACACACACACACACACACACACACACACACACACTGCCCTAGAAAACCATACCACTGGTCTCCTACGGAAGCTTCGGCAGGCTCGTCTTTAGAAGGTTAGTAGTTTGGGCTATGCTGCCAAGCCCCCTGGTGTGCTGTGATGACATTTCTCTGAATGGTTTCTTTCCTTGAATCAATAATTATTCTAAATTTTCCTTTATTTAGTTTAAAAGCATTTTCTTTATTTTTCCAACCTCACAGCCATAAACTCTGCTAAGGATTTAATCACATGGAGCCTGATCCGTCCCTGAGACCCTCCGTCTTGGAGCCCCTTACCCCATTGATCCCCCGGTCTTCGACTCAGAGGACTTCCCACTGAATGTTCAGTTCTTTGACAAACGGTCATGTCACAACGAATAAAGTTCTATGGGTTTTAGAAAAATAGATTAAGTCTTCATTGAAGGAATTACATCTATATAGCTGTAGTTTTTTTTTAAGTTAAAACCTATAGTTATCATATATTTGTGGGTTCTCTTAAAGTTTCCAGTGAGTGAAGTAACCTTTAATGTCCAGTATTTAATTATGGGTACAGTGATTTGTCTCAAAAAGCATCATGGGAAGAGCTGCTTTAAGATTGATTAAGACACTTCTAAAAGAAATGAAAAAAATATGTTGTAGTAATAGCAAGGAAAACTAGTTTCAGAATAGAGCAAGTTAGTCAATGTGATTTAAATATATTCAAGTAAGTAACGTAATGAAGTCACAGTCTCAATAGCCCCGGTGTCTCCTCTTCCTTCACTTGGCTACAGTGGATTGCAAAACAAATGTGAGAATTCTTCTTTTTAAAAATATTTACTTAGGCTTTCTTCTCTAAAACACGCGGAAGCTCTTTTTGTGACTGTGTATCCATCGGGTGGTACACTTGTAACAAAATGGTCCATTTGGCATAGGAAAATGCTCTTCCTTTGGACCGTTTACTTTCTTTAGTAGAGAGTATGTGTCGTCCCCACTCTTGACTATTTTCTCTGCATCAGATGTATCTTCTCTAGAGATACTCCTCAATGATGTCCTGTTGGAATGAAGTGATAGTCCTTCATCCAAGCTGCCTCACAGAGGAAAACGGAAGTCCCCCTAGGGGGAAGGTAATTTTGTCTTCACTTCTGCACCGCCCCCACAGGCCAATTCAGAGTAAAAATAATGGTGTGAATTTTCAAGAATTTTACCCTCTTGTTATCAAATGTCATTGATAATGGAAACAAAATCAATAGAGGTCAGTAAAAATTAGGGGTGAAATGATTGTGCCAAAGAAACTGACCCCTCAAAATATGGATTAGATGAATATAAAATAGAGATGTTTATAAGGTACAAACATATAATCTAAACTAAGAATTAGTAGTCTAGAAAATTAAGAATGTTTAGTATCATGAAATAAGAATATTTAATCAGAAGATTAAATAATAGGAAATGGAAAGTGCGTTTGGGAAGAGGTTGATAGAAATCTGTAAAGTGATGCCCATTCTTAAATAAACAGTAGAAACAACAGAAAAGCACAAAGCACAGAGCGGCGGGATGGCCTGAGGTACATGAACAGGAGTCCCTAGAGGAGGAGCATAGAATTAGAACCACAAATGGTGACAACATTTTTAAAAGTTGCATAATGATGTTACTCTAAAGGTTCACAAGTGCCAGCAATGTATAAGCAAGTCTAAATAAATAAAAACATTCACAGAAACATTCCCAGGCCGCACAGACATCGTTCCCATATTTTGTTCATGAAGAAATTACTAGGAAGCCCCTGTTTGAAGTTTCCCTATCACAATAAATCAGTAATCACCACCAGGAGTATTGCTGGGTTGGGGGCTGAGGAGGACAACCCTTCTTACCTTCACAGAGGATGGAAAGAGATTCATCAAATGTGCCATCTTACGTTAAAACAAGGCTTCCCACAAAGGTAGACATGTGATCTCACTGAGGTGAATGGCCACCACGACAGAGTGGCGGATGAAAACACACAGAGCTTGCAGCTAAGGGCAGGGCTCATCCTTTATTTACTGTGTTACATGTGTTCACACATGTGTTCAGGCGTGGTCCTAATCAGCAGCTCACAGGTGGGAATGTGTCTATGCCGACTACTAGAGCTATGAATGCCCCTAGCGAGCCACAGGTAAGAACCACGCTGCTGTATCCAAGGCAGATTCGTAGCCAATGAATTCTTGAAGGGATACCTGTTGTACCTGTGCCTCACTACCCAAATCGATGTTCTCCAGGTTGGAAGGAGAATGAAATAAATTTGAGAGGCTCTACTACTAGAATACAGAAAGGGCCGGGAACTAACAGAGTACGATAAAACGCTCAGAGTTCTCACATGTGTTGTAAAGCAGAAGGGCAAAGAGGCAGATTGTCTGAACCCTGGGTCTCCCATCACAAACTGTCACAATTAGTAAGTTACACATGTAGTACTGGGTGGGAGCAACTGCAGCTGCGTGGAGAGTAATACCACACGTGATTGTCACAGCTTAACACCAGGATGCATTTGCCCCTCCAATACCCGCCCTGGGTATCAGCGAAGTTTCTGTGGCCCTATGTCTACCGATGGCATAAAACACTTTTCTTCTTTAGATCTGAAATTTAATTGTTGATGACCTCAGACCTGACAAAGTTTTGGCTACACCTTTTCAGTGGAACCTCATGCAAAATTCACAGAGAAACACCCCATGCCTGCTTCTAAGTACAAGAAAATTTCCCTGAAATTAAGAAAATTTACATCTCAGAAAGGAATACTAAGATTTCCCCTGCTCTCATTCAAGGTGATTGCTGGGTTGGTGCTTTAACACAGCATCTGCTATTTTTCCCAAATCCTGGGCTCCTTCTTCCTCTGAATGGACAAGTACAAGTACACAGCCATCACCTGGATCGTGAAGTGATGGATAGACCTCATCAAATAAGTCTCTAACAATGTAACAGAAGTGACCCTGTCTTGTGGTCCAGCCCTCTGTATTGGCATTCATACTGAGCCTGTCCAGTGCAGACAGAGAGAGAGAGAGAGAGAGAGAGAGAGAGAGAGAGAGAGAGAGAGAGGGTGCCATAAATAACAAGTGGTAGACAGATGCAGTGAGATGGGGGTGAGTGGGAAGGGTGACCTGTCCCTGCAAGTGGTTCCTGGATATCACAGAGGGGGTTAGTGCCTCTACTCCTTTTTCAACATTGTAGAAGCACAGACCAGAGAGTGGTGAGAAGAAGGGCTGGTGAAGAAAAGATCCCCATCCTGAGATGAGCAGTGCCTTAGCTACTGTCTGTTCCTGAGAAAGGACACCATGACCAAGACAACTTATGGAAGAGTTTACTGGAGGCTCACAGTTCCAGAGGGTAAGAGTCCTTATCATGACAGGGAGCATGGCAGCAGATAGATATGGCACTGGGGCAATAACTGAGAGCTTACATCTGATCCACAGATCCACAAGCACAAAGGCAGAGAGAGACAGAGAGCCAGAGAGAGAGAGACAGAGAGAGAGACAGAGACAGAGACAGACAGAGACAGACAGAGATAGACAGACAGAGACAGAGACAGACAGAGACAGACAGAGACAGACAGACAGAGAGACAGACAGAGACAGAGAGTCAGAGTCAGAGAGACAGAGACAGAGAGACAGAGATAGAACTGAGAACGGTGTAGCCTTTAGGAACTTCAAAACCACCTCCAGGGAAACACTTCCTCCACTAAGGCCACACTTCTCAATCAGTTCCACCAGTTGGGAACCAAGTATTCAAATATATGAACCGATGGGGACATTCTCATTCAAAACACCATAAGCAACCACAAATGCCCTGTCAGCCTTCCATGTCATCCTTCATGGTGAGAAGACAGTAGAGGAGGGCTGCCCATCTCTGTATCAGCAGCTATGCCTCCTATAGGGCGTCTGGGTATCCCCAAGATCCACACATAAAATGGTGGGTGCAGCTGTCTGGGAGCAGGTTGAGTACCACACAGGGTGGAAGAAGGCCACTGACCCAGGTAGCTGCCTATGTCCCTTCTCTCTGTGGCTGTGACTTTCATTGATTTGGTTACTTGATGAATCCATTTTGGAGTTCGAAGGGAAGCAGATGTGAGAAGACACATCACCAATAACAGAGTGGGTGACGAAGCTGGCATCTGGGATCCTGCAAAGCAAAGACTGAACTAAGAAGTAGATGTTGTGAGATGCTGATGCTGGGCATGATGCGTACAGCCTGGGGATGGACACCTACCTTTTGCTTATGCCTGTGATTTTTCAGGCATGGACCTGAGCATTTTCCGTGTGATCTCATGGAGCCTTGGTGTGACCGTCGCTGGTCATCCAGTGTTGTCCTCATTGCCTTATTGTCAGGACATGGAGTCAATCCTTCCTCTGAGTCACTCTCATCCCGAGGAAAGGCATCCAACCCATTAAGCCAAGGTGCAAGCAGGTGTGGCCAATTGTCATTAATCACCTGGGAGACCTTTCGTCAACCCCATAGAGGACAGAGCTTGGCTGAATTGGATGGTGATTTCCAGGAAATGGGGTTCCTGCCTGGATATTTTGTACATGTACTATACATGTCCCCTCTGGAG